>NW_024037920.1:0-12500 GCF_016077235.1 Cyprinodon tularosa
AAAAAAAAAAAAAGGAGGGAGAATTTTAAGTCCACCCTGTTCCTTCAGGTCCTCGGCCCAATAATACCACGGATTGAACCAACGAGAACTTAAGCCGTAATAAAGGAGAAAATTTTGGGGCTACATGGAAGCTACTGGGGGAGCAGATTTGGAGATCCTTCAGCAGGAGGGTTTTCAGGGCCCAGTGGTCCAGACCAGGCCCCAGACTCCTGCTTGAAGGAAACATTTTGGAGAAACTGTAATTGTGCAGGAAGCTGACTGACCTGAAGCGTCACTGGAAGCTGAACGATGTCAGAGACACAGAGACTGAAACGGTTGATCTGTTTCTGCAGCCGTCAGATAGATAGATAGATAGATAGATAGATAGATAGATAGATAGATAGATAGATAGATAGATAGATGATAGATAGATAGATGATAGATAGATAGATAGATAGATAGATAGATAGATAGATAGATAGATGATAGATAGATAGATAGATAGATAGATAGATAGATAGATAGATAGATAGATAGATAGATAGATAGATAGATATATAGATAGATAGATAGATAGATAGATAGATAGATAGATAGATAGATAGATAGATAGATAGATAGATAGATAGATAGATAGATAGATAGATAGATAGATAGATAGATAGATAGATGATAGATAGATAGATAGATAGATAGATAGATAGATAGATAGATAGATAGATAGATAGATAGATAGATGATAGATATAGATGATAGATAGATAGATAGATAGATAGATAGATAGATAGATAGATAGATAGATAGATAGATAGATAGATAGATAGATAGATAGATAGATAGATAGATAGATGATAGATAGATAGATAGATAGATAGATAGATAGATAGATAGATAGATAGATAGATAGATAGATAGATAGATAGATAGATAGATAGATAGATAGATAGATAGATAGATAGATAGATAGATAGATGATAGATGATAGATAGATAGATGATAGATAGATAGATAGATAGATAGATAGATAGATAGATAGATAGATAGATAGATAGATAGATAGATAGATAGATAGATAGATAGATAGATAGATAGATAGATAGATAGATAGATAGATAGATAGATAGATAGATAGATAGATAGATAGATAGATAGATAGATAGATAGATAGATAGATAGATAGATAGATAGATAGATAGATAGATAGATAGATAGATAGATAGATAGATAGATAGATAGATAGATAGATAGATAGATAGATAGATAGATAGATAGATAGATAGATAGATAGATAGATAGATAGATAGATAGATAGATAGATAGATAGATAGATAGATAGATAGATAGATAGATAGATAGATAGATGATAGATAGATGATAGATAGATAGATAGATAGATAGATAGATAGATAGATAGATAGATAGATAGATAGATAGATGATAGATAGATGATAGATAGATAGATAGATAGATAGATAGATAGATAGATAGATAGATAGATAGATAGATAGATAGATAGATGATAGATAGATAGATAGATAGATAGATAGATAGATAGATAGATAGATAGATAGATAGATAGATAGATAGATAGATAGATAGATAGATAGATAGATAGATAGATAGATAGATAGATAGATAGATAGATAGATAGATAGATAGATAGATAGATAGATAGATAGATAGATAGATAGATAGATAGATAGATAGATAGATAGATAGATAGATAGATAGATAGATAGATAGATAGATAGATAGATAGATAGATAGATAGATAGATAGATGATAGATAGATAGATAGATAGATAGATAGATAGATAGATAGATAGATAGATAGATAGATAGATAGATAGATAGATAGATAGATAGATAGATAGATAGATAGATAGATAGATAGATAGATAGATAGATAGATAGATAGATAGATAGATAGATAGATAGATAGATAGATAGATGATAGATAGATAGATAGATAGATAGATAGATAGATAGATAGATAGATAGATAGATAGATAGATAGATAGATAGATAGATAGATAGATAGATAGATAGATAGATAGATAGATGATAGATAGATAGATAGATAGATAGATAGATAGATGATAGATAGATAGATATATAGATAGATAGATAGATGATAGATAGATAGATAGATAGATAGATAGATAGATAGATAGATAGATAGATAGATAGATAGATAGATAGATAGATAGATAGATAGATAGATAGATAGATAGATAGATAGATAGATAGATAGATAGATAGATAGATAGATAGATAGATAGATAGATAGATAGATAGATAGATAGATAGATAGATAGATAGATAGATAGATAGATATATAGATAGATAGATAGATAGATAGATAGATAGATAGATATATAGATAGATAGATAGATAGATAGATAGATAGATAGATAGATATATAGATAGATAGATAGATAGATAGATAGATAGATAGATAGATAGATAGATAGATAGATAGATAGATAGATAGATAGATAGATAGATAGATAGATAGATAGATAGATAGATGATAGATAGATAGATAGATAGATAGATAGATAGATAGATAGATAGATAGATAGATAGATAGATAGATAGATAGATAGATAGATAGATAGATAGATAGATAGATAGATAGATAGATAGATAGATAGATAGATAGATAGATAGATAGATAGATAGATAGATAGATAGATAGATAGATAGATAGATAGATAGATAGATAGATAGATAGATAGATAGATAGATAGATAGATAGATAGATAGATAGATAGATAGATAGATAGATAGATAGATAGATAGATAGATAGATAGATAGATAGATAGATAGATAGATAGATAGATAGATAGATAGATAGATAGATAGATAGATAGATAGATAGATAGATAGATAGATAGATAGATAGATAGATAGATAGATAGATAGATAGATAGATAGATAGATAGATAGATAGATAGATAGATAGATAGATAGATAGATAGATAGATAGATAGATAGATAGATAGATAGATAGATAGATAGATAGATAGATAGATAGATAGATAGATAGATAGATAGATAGATAGATAGATAGATAGATAGATAGATGATAGGACTTGGAAGGACTTTAGAACTGGGGTGATGTGCTCTACTTTCTTAGTCTTAGTGAGGACACGGGCAGCAGCGTTCTGGATCAGCTGCAGCTGTCTGATCCACTTTTTAGGCAGACCTGTGAAAACACCGTTGCAGTAATCAATTCGACTAAAAATAAACCATGGATTAGTTTTTCCAGATCATGCTGAGACATTAGTCCTTTAATCCTGGAAAATGGCGGCGAGCGTTCAGTTTCTCCTGGATGTTGATGGTTGGTTCTCGGTGGGTTTTTTTCGGCCCGCTGCTTTGATCTGACTCCTCCACACCTCTTTTTTTCTCCTCTGTTATTCTAGAAATGTTATTTCTGTCCCAGATTCTCTCTCCACTGTTAAATCGATGCCTCATTCATGTCCAAATAGCTGCAGAGATTTCTGATGAAACGCGACCAAATTAAACCATGAGGGACTTTAGATCACAGGTGGAGAAACAAAGATGGAACCCAAACCTCAGGTTTATCTTCTGGAGCTCCAATTAAGTCCAGCCTGTCTCCTTCAGGTCCTCGGTCAATAATACCACGGATGAACCAACGAGAACTTAAGCCGTAATAAAGGAGAAAATGTGGGAGCTACATGGAAGCTACTGGGGGAGCAGATTTGGAGATCCTTCAGCAGGACGGTTTCAGGGCCCAGTGGTCCAGACCAGGTCCAGACTCCTGCTTGAAGGAAACATTTTGGAGAAACTGTAATTGTGCAGGAAGCTGACTGACCTGAAGCGTCACTGGAAGCTGAACGATGTCAGAGACACAGAGACTGAAACGGTTGATCTGTTTCTGCAGCCGTCAGAAACGCATCCTGATTGGTGAATCTGAACCAGACAGACAGGAAATTTAGCTTTTTCTCTTTTTCTAAGAACAACAAGTTATTAGTAATTTCACTTCCACCAGTTTGCACCATTTTACTCTTTATATGAACTATTTCTTCTTCTATGTTCATTTTATTTCCTCTAGCTAAAAAATGAGCAATCTCCTGTCCAGGGGTGATGCTGAGAAACTAGTCCATGCATTTGTTACTTCAAGGCTGGACTATTGTAATTCTTTACTATCAGGAAGTCCACAAACTGTAGTTAAAAGCCTTCAGCTGATCCAAAATGCTGCAGCCAGAGTTCTGATGAAAATTAAAAAGAGAGATCATATCTCTCCTATCCTGGCTTCTCTTCATTGGCTTCCTGTTAAATCCAGAATAGAATTTAAAATCCTCCTTCTCACATATAAAGCCTTAAATGGCCAAGCTCCATCTGATATCAGAGATCTGATTGTTCCTTATGTTCCTAATAGAGCACTTCGCTCTCAATCTGCAGGTTTACTAGTGGTTCCTAGAATTTCTAAAAGTAGAATGGGAGGCAGATCTTTTAGTTCTCAGGCTCCAGTGGGCCTCAGCAGATGGCCGCTCACACTGAGCCTGGTTCTGCTGGAGGTTTCTTCCTGTTCAAAGGGAGTTTTTCCTCTCCACTGTCGCTACAAGCATGCTTAGTGTGAGGGATTGCTGAAGAGTCAATGAGTCGATGCAATCAGCTGGTTTTCCTTAGATAGAAAACTTTGAATCAATCTGACTGGATGATCTGGTGAACTGGAAAGTGACCTGAGATGACATGATGTGAATTGGAGCTATAGAAATAAACTGAATAAGGTTTGTAAAGCTTTACGCACAGTTAGCTTTAAAACCATTAGCTTTATGCTACACTAGCTTTATGCATCATGAGTTATATGTACTGTTGGCTTTATCCACAGTTAGCCTTATGCACATTAGCTATACACATACTTAGGTTTCGGCACAATTAGCATTATGCACAGTGAGCTTTGTGCATCATTAGCTTCATACACCATTAGCAATATTCACTGTTAGCTATGCAAACTGTTTATGCTGCTGCTATGAAGCATATGCTTTATGGAGCATATGCTTCATGTACAGTTAAGGCCAATTTATGCTTCTGACGCATTGCCTCTGCAGCCGCAAAATCTGTCTCTCAAAAAAATCCTGAGGTTTGGAAGTTCGGAAGTACAACCACTTCTACGATGCCTCAGACAAATTAAATAAATAGATATATAATTTAATCTTCGATGTCTAGCAACTCTAGATCCATCTCCGTGACCGTGATATCTTCGAGATGCGCCATTGTTGTTTTGGAAGATAAACACTCCTGCCAGCACTGCCGAAGTTCTTGCGAGTTCTTCAACAGGCTCCCCCTTTAACTTTGGCGGGAAACTGCTGAGCGTCCCTAAAAATTCCAGACCAACGCTGCAGAAGCATAGCAGCAAAATTGGTTTGCGACCAGAACCAAGCGACATTTGATGTGACATTTGAAGTAGAATGGGAGGCAGATCTTTTAGTTCTCAGGCTCCTCTCCTGTGGAACCAACTACCAGTTTTAGTCCGTGAGGCAGACACCCTGTCTACTTTTAAGGCTAGGCTTAAAACTTTCCTTTTTGATAAAGCTTCTAGTTAGAGTGGCTCAGGTTATCCTGAGCTATCTCTATAGTTCTGCTGCTATAGGCTTAGACTGCTGGAGGACATAGGGACCCCCTTTTTCATCATTCTGCTTCATTCTCTCTCTGTTCTCCCACTCTGCAGAATCTGTTAGTTCAATCTCTAACGTTCTGCTCTCTCTGCTTTTTCTCATAGTAGCTTCATCTGGTCTGTTCCTGTTTGGCACAGACCTAACGATGTCAGAAATGTTGTTTCCATCTGTGGTTGTTCTAAACAGCGTGACACATGGCGAAGTAATTTAGGCCAGGGTTTCTTGACCCTGATTTAGTCTACTTCGTGTTGTCAGACAGGTTCAGTTTCTGACTAAATTCTTACAACACTTGATCTACTTAATCACCAACAGGACTGAATATGAGCAGAATTTTAAAGCTATAATAAGAAGGAAGCCAAAATGGATCCTGCTCTTCAGCTTGTTTGGATTTTAATATTTTCTCTCCACTGTCGCTACAAGCATGCTTAGTGTGAGGGATTGCTGAAGAGTCAATGAGTCGAAGCAATCAGCTGGTTTTCCTTAGATAGAAAACTTTGAATCAATGTGACTGGATTGGAAATGTAGACTTTTTTAAAGTGCATATGTTGTTGAATTGAGGAGATAAAAGAGACATTTTGCCAACAGAACAAGATAATTTACATTTAAAATAAGAAAACACAATTGCAATGTCTTATTTCAAGAGCATATTATCTAATTATCTTATTTACCTGCTCAAAAGAATGGAGATTGTCCACTATACCTTTAATTTAGTGTGTCAGAGAAAATATTCTGTCTTTATTAATAAAATATGGATGTTGTGCTCGTTCATTTCTCTGTTGGAAAAGGTTAAATTGACCCTGAGTTTCTGGTTCCTGCTAGAATCATAAAAGCTGCTTCTGTTTCAGTCCAACAGGATCAGGATTTAAAAAATCAAATATCTGATCATTTTTATGAATCAGTTCTGTTTTTTTTCTCATAATCAGGAAGTCTGTCTTCATCAAACTTTGGATTAACTAAAAAAAACAGAAAGCTGGAAGGTTAGAGGATCTAATCCCTTCCCAAAAACTCAACACAAACTTTGGGGAAGTTTTTCAGTTAGCCCGGCCCATCTGGAGCAGCAAATGGCTCAGCGCACCAGGGAGGGGGGAGGGAGGAGGAGAAGAGGGGAGGAGGAGAAGAGGGGGAGGGAACCGGATTGAAAACAGATCAGCAGAGCCGCAGGTCTGTAAAGCAGAGCCAGAGGTCCAACCGGAGGCGCATGATGCGTGTTTGGTGAAAGACGCGCAGAGCTGGATGCGCTCCTCCTGCGCAACATGGATGACTGCGGAACGAAGCCTGGAGCCGCTGCCTGTGTCTCTGCTGCGGGACGCGCTGAGCTCCTGCTCTGAAACTGCTGCCATAACTTTCCCAGCTCCCTCCATGGAGCCTCCAGCGCGCCGCTGAGAAAACTTCCCGACTTTCCTCCAAACGCAAAGTTAGAAAGAAGGAAGAAAAGGAACGAAGAAGCTGGAAAAGGTAAGAAAATCAAAACTTTTCTGCTCCTCTTCATCAGATCAGACTTTAGAAAAGCGGAACTTATCTGAGACAAGAATCCTAAAAATGTTCCTCCTGCAACCTGATCCATGAGGGGGGGGGGGGGGTCTCAGATTTCTGCTTAAACTTTTTATTAGATTCGTTTCATTTTCTGCGACGATGAGGAAAATCAAACTAGATCTATATCAGAGCTGCTTTCTGTCCGCAGAGACAGAATCTAGAAAAGTTCCTCACTGGACCAGAGAGACAGCAGAGGACATCAGGCTGTAGGACATCAGGCTGTAAGACATCAGACTGTAAGACATCAGGCTGTAAGACATCAGACTGTAGGACATCAGGCTGTAAGACATCAGGCTGTAAGACATCAGACTGTAGGACATCAGGCTGTAGGACATCTGGCTGTAAGACATCAGACTTTAAGACATCAGGCTGTAGGACATCAGGCTGTAAGACATCAGACTGTAGGACATCAGGCTGTAAGACATCAGACTGTAGGACCTCAGACTGTAGGACATCAGGCTGTAAGACATCAGACTGTAGGACATCAGGCTGTAAGACATCAGACTGTAGGACCTCAGACTTTAAGACATCAGACTGTAGGACATCAGGCTGTAAGACATCAGGCTGTAAGATATCAGGCTGTAGGACATCAGGCTGTAAGACATCAGACTGTAGGACATCAGGCTGTAGGACATCTGGCTGTAAGACATCAGACTTTAAGACATCAGGCTGTAGGACATCAGGCTGTAAGACATCAGACTGTAGGACATCAGGCTGTAAGACATCAGACTGTAGGACCTCAGACTGTAGGACATCAGGCTGTAAGACATCAGACTGTAGGACATCAGGCTGTAAGACATCAGACTGTAGGACCTCAGACTTTAAGACATCAGACTGTAGGACATCAGGCTGTAAGACATCAGGCTGTAAGACATCAGACTGTAGGACCTCAGGCTGTAAGACATCAGACTGTAAGACATCAGGCTGTAGGACATCAGGCTGTAAGACATCAGGCTGTAGGACATCAGGCTGTAGGACATCAGGCTGTAAGACATCAGACTGTAAGACATCAGGCTGTAAGATATCAGGCTGTAGGACATCAGGCTGTAAGACATCAGACTTTAAGACATCAGGCTGTAGGACATCAGGCTGTAAGACATCAGACTGTAGGACATCAGGCTGTAAGACATCAGACTGTAGGACCTCAGACTGTAGGACATCAGGCTGTAAGACATCAGACTGTAGGACATCAGGCTGTAAGACATCAGACTGTAGGACCTCAGACTTTAAGACATCAGACTGTAGGACATCAGGCTGTAAGACATCAGGCTGTAGGACATCAGGCTGTAGGACATCAGGCTGTAAGACATCAGGCTGTAGGACATCAGGCTGTAAGACATCAGGCTGTAAGACATCAGGCTGTAGGACATCAGGCTGTAGGACATCAGGCTGTAAGACATCAGACTGTAAGACATCAGGCTGTAGGACATCAGGCTGTAAGACATCAGGCTGTAGGACATCAGGCTGTAGGACATCAGGCTGTAAGACATCAGACTGTAAGACATCAGGCTGTAAGATATCAGGCTGTAGGACATCAGGCTGTAAGACATCAGACTTTAAGACATCAGGCTGTAGGACATCAGGCTGTAAGACATCAGACTGTAGGACATCAGGCTGTAAGACATCAGACTGTAGGACCTCAGACTGTAGGACATCAGGCTGTAAGACATCAGACTGTAGGACATCAGGCTGTAGGACATCAGACTGTAGGACATCAGGCTGTAAGACATCAGACTGTAGGACATCAGGCTGTAGGACATCAGACTGTAGGACCTCAGACTTTAAGACATCAGACTGTAGGACATCAGGCTGTAAGACATCAGGCTGTAAGACATCAGACTGTAGGACCTCAGGCTTTAGGACATCAGGCTGTAAGACATCAGACTGCAGGACCTCAGACTTTAAGACATCAGACTGTAGGACATCAGGCTGTAAGACATCAGGCTGTAAGACATCAGACTGTAGGACATCAGGCTGTAAGACATCAGACTGTAGGACCTCAGACTTTAAGACATCAGGCTGTAGGACATCAGGCTGTAAGATATCAGACTGTAGGACCTCAGACTTTAAGACATCAGACTGTAGGACATCAGGCTGTAAGACATCAGACTGTAGGACCTCAGACTTTAAGACATCAGACTGTAGGACATCAGGCTGTAAGACATCAGACTGTAAGACATCAGGCTGTAAGACATCAGGCTGTAGGACATCAGGCTGTAAGATATCAGGCTGTAGGACATCAGGCTGTAAGACATCAGACTTTAAGACATCAGGCTGTAGGACATCAGGCTGTAAGACATCAGACTGTAGGACATCAGGCTGTAAGACATCAGACTGTAGGACCTCAGACTGTAGGACATCAGGCTGTAAGACATCAGACTGTAGGACATCAGACTGTAGGACCTCAGACTTTAAGACATCAGACTGTAGGACATCAGGCTGTAAGACATCAGGCTGTAAGACATCAGACTGTAGGACCTCAGGCTGTAAGACATCAGGCTGTAAGACATCAGACTGTAGGACCTCAGGCTTTAGGACATCAGGCTGTAAGACATCAGACTGCAGGACCTCAGACTTTAAGACATCAGACTGTAGGACATCAGGCTGTAAGACATCAGGCTGTAAGACATCAGACTGTAGGACATCAGGCTGTAAGACATCAGACTGTAGGACCTCAGACTTTAAGACATCAGACTGTAGGACATCAGGCTGTAGGACATCAGGCTGTAAGACATCAAATGGGACATACTCTGGGGCATATTGTAGGACATATTGCTTGAGTGCTTTGGGACGTGCAGTGGGACAAATGGGACTTATTTTGGGGAATATTGCAAGACATGCTGTGGGATGTGCTTTGAGACACATTGGAGGACATGGTGTTGGACACAGTTGAGGACATGGTGTTGGACACATTGGAGGACATGGTGTTGGACACATTGGAGGACATGTTGTTAGACATTGTGCTGTGGAAGATACTGAGGAAATATTTCTTGGCATAGGTTGGGATGGCTGTGGGACATTTTGCTCAACAAGCCGTGCTGCAGGTCAGCAATGGGATGATTGGCAGGTAGGGTTGGTCACCAGCAATCGATAATCGATCAATATCGGTTCCTAACTTTCAATTTTATTGGTATCGTTTAGAGAACTGACAAGTTGAGACGTTTAAGGAACCCAACCGTCTTTGACCCGCTGCACCGTGTTATGCAGCTTCTACAGGAAGAACTTTCCCTTTTTTAGATTTTCTTATTTTACTCGTGCTCTTTGATCTAAATCTGCCGATATTATGAGTTATTTTAAGCAAAACTTTATCCATTGTTTATTTTAGCTCAACCGTTCCTCTGTCCATGAAGGTAAAACACAACTCTAACTTTACTTCTATGTCTAGTGGAGTTTAGCTGAGTGAAGAATGCTGAGGATATAAACTCTGTCAGGATGCCTTCCTGCTGTGGTGCGTTCACCTCCAGCTCAGCCTCAAACTGCACCGCAGTCAGAATTAGGGAAATAAAACGATAAAACTGCAGCATCAAACACTGGAAAATGTTTTTTAATTAAGTTTTATAAAAAGAAAGCTTCATGTAAAAGAAAAATCATAAGATCATATCAGACTTCAGACTTTGAATGCTGGTTAAAAATAACTCTGTAAATGTACAGTAATGTTCACACAAATTTAAAAGTGCAAGGAAATCAATTTCATTAGGACTATTTCATCCAGACATGATTTATAACATAGAAGCTTTAATGATCCTTCAACTAAAAGGAATCAGAATCAAAAGGAATCAGAATCAAAAGGAAGCGGAATCGTTCAAACTCAAACAGCCAAACCCTGAGGCGTATTGCAGGACTCGCTGTTGGACTCCTAGTTGGACTTGCTGTTGGACTGGCTGTTAGACTCGCTGTTGGACTCGCTGTGGGTCTCGCTGTGGGACTCGCTGTTAGCCTCGCTGTTGGACTCTCTGTTGGACTCGCTGTTAGACTCGCTGTTAGACTCGCTGTTGGACTCGCTGTTGGACTCTCTGTTGGACTCGCTGTTAGACTCGCTGTTAGACTCGCTGTTGGACTCGCTGTTGGACTCGCTGTGGGACTCGCTGTTAGACTCTCTGTTAGACTCTCTGTTGGACTCGCTGTGGGACTCGCTGTGGGACTCGCTTTGGGACTCGCTGTGGGACTCGCTGTTAGCCTCGCTGTTGGACTCTCTGTTGGACTCGCTGTTAGACTCGCTGTTAGACTCGCTGTTGGACTCGCTGTGGGACTCGCTGTTAGACTCTCTGTTAGACTCTCTGTTGGACTCGCTGTTAGACTCTCTGTTAGACTCTCTGTTGGACTCGCTGTGGGACTCGCTGTTAGACTCTCTGTTAGACTCTCTGTTGGACTCGCTGTGGGACTCGCTGTGGGACTCGCTGTTGGACTCGCTGTGGGACTCGCTGTTAGACTCTCTGTTGGACTCGCTGTGGGACTCGCTGTGGGACTCGCTGTTAGACTCTCTGTTAGACTCTCTGTTGGACTCGCTGTGGGACTCGCTGTTAGACTCTCTGTTAGACTCTCTGTTGGACTCGCTGTGGGACTCGCTGTTGGACTCGCTGTGGGACTCGCTGTTAGACTCTCTGTTGGACTCGCTGTGGGACTCGCTGTGGGACGTGTGTACTCTTTGAAGGCTTGTAAGTCAGCTGTTTGCTCTGCAGCCTGAGCAGTCAACAAACACTTGACGCCTTTGTTTGGCCCTTTAGCACCAATATTTGCTGTTGGCTTTTTTCCCGTCTAACATGAGCTGCTAATGATCTCCAAACTGCGGCGCGTCTTCAGCCGGTCTGGGCCGAAGCAGCCATGAAGACGAAGCCGTTTCTATGTCTGTTGGAAGGTGCTGCAGATGTGGAAAAGCTTCCTGAATCTCTGTGGAAAGGGTTGAGATGTGATGAGTGTGTTCTCTGCTCCACCTCATGACGAGGCCAGCCTGGGCTGCGGGTGATTAGCATGAGAAGAAGAAAGAAGGGAAAAGTTTTAGGGTGTTTGTCCTTTTGTGGCCAAAGAGGAGTTCCAACAGTTCAGGCCTACGGAGAGTGAAAGGAGTGAAGAATGGATGCGCCCATTCAGCTCATTGAGGCAGAGCTCGGGGGCTCGGCCGCGTTCACACACCCCATAGTGGCTTTCATCTCTGCTGTAGCCCCCGTTTTCACACACAACCTTCTAGCTTCATTGATCTCCTGCTTCTTTCTCTAGAAATGTGCAGAAGGTGTAATGAAGCAGACAGGAGAGAAGCACTGACGGGGCTGTGAGATTATGTCTGCAGAGGGTTGGGAGTGGAGGGGGGAAATACCGATGTAGTCTAGCGTACAGGAACACAG
>NW_024037920.1:17500-52500 GCF_016077235.1 Cyprinodon tularosa
TTCAGCCGATGCAGGCAGAGAAACAGGCAGCCGCTGCAGAGGCGGTGGCAGAGCGTGTCTGTTTGCTCTGCTAACTGCTGGGTTTGTGTTGGGAAGAGGCGACGGCAAACAGTTTTTCAGCTATGATTTAAGTCAGAGCGTTCCTGTCCCTGCAAAGTGGGCGGAGCCTCAAAGGAAGGCCCGTCAGGCTTCAGATGATTGGAGGTATTAGAGCTGAAGTGGAGCTGACTCTCTGCCAGGCCGCAGTCTCCTCTCTGATTGAAGCCTGAGACAAGAGACGGAGCATCAAGAGGCCACATGTGGTTGTCTTTAACGGCGTGCAGTGATTGGCTCCCCTCCTCCCTTTCAGCATATCTTTCACTGCCATCATCAACCCCCCCCCCCCCCCCCATCCCCCTGACGCCGGCGTGGAGCCAGAACCAGCTGTGGTTGTTTCAGAATCAGCTTCGGGACGGAGATGGTTCTGGTTCTGAGCTCTGAGGCTGAACTCCGCCATGCGAGCAGGTCGCTACCGCTGAGCAGGATGAGAGCAGAGACCGATGCTGATGTTCAGGAAGGAATGCAGGAACAACTGATTAAGATCTGATCATGTGATCAGGTTTGGTTCCAGGAACTGTTAATGGCATCACTTTGAGCCACATGCTGGGAGCTTTGGTTGCTCTGTCAGCTGTTCCCTCAGGATGATGATGATGATGATGATGATGAACACAGGTATGAGTGTTTTATCCAGATATTCTAAAGGTTCTAACCAGGAGGTTCTGATTCATCCAGGACATGGTGATATTGAATGTTTTGTCCCTCAGAGGATGAAGGACTCTCAGCTCCAGCCTGTGAAGCTGTTCAGGAAGCGACGTTCTGCAGGTTCTAGATCCTCCTGCAGATCGGACTCCTCTCTAACGGGTCATTGGTAGAGGCGGAGGCTTTGCTCCATGACTGATGATCAGTCTGGAGCTGACTGATACGCTGACATGCATTGATTCTAGCCTTATGGATTCATTGTTCAATCAATGGCTGCACTGGGTTTACTGGTTTTAAAGGTTTTCCTGGTTTTTAAAGAGCTTTTTTAGAATTCTAGCAACACTTTATTTACACAATTCAAAACATATAAAAAATTATTGATGTAAAACATAATTAAATGAGGAGCTTTTTAAACTGTAGTTTTCCTTCATCTGACTCAGAACATCAAATATGTTAAAACCCCCCAGCTGACTAAAATCCTCCATGTTCTCTGTGTCTCTGTGGAAGTGAAACTCCAGCCTTATTGTGGCTTTAACCTCCACAGACCCTCGGCATCAAGGTGAGGTCTGTCTCTGCAGGACAGGTAAACGGCCATCTTTGCTTCACTGATTAAAACATTTAAACGTCTGGCCTTTGGCTTGTTTTTTCCTCCTCCTATAAAAGAAAGTTTATAAAAACTGTCCCAAAAAGACTAAAAACGCTAATTAAAAATCTTCTTTATTTCTGTGCGTTCTATAAAAACATGGAACACATTTTCAGACAGTCGGCAGAAAGGACCCTCGTTTAAAACACTCTGATTAATAATGGATAAAAACCAGTTTGTGGCGACGGCGCCCTGTAAATCCTCCATTGGAGACCAGCTGGTTTTTGATTGGAGGTTTTCATAAAGAGGTTTTTCCCTGAAGGTTTTTCTGTCCAGATGCAGACCGGCTGCTTCTGAAGAGGTCTTTGGTTTATTGCGTTTCTGCAGCTGTGGTGAAGGTCTTTCTGGTCCATATTGGATAAAACTGGTCTCAGTGGGTCCAGGCTGGAGAGCAGAGGTCTGCTTTGCTCGGGGAAACATGTTAGCGATACCAGAAGCAGGTTTTTATTAAACCTTTGTGGAAGCGGGTCAGTAGACACTAAGGACTGGTTCTGTCCCTGAAGGGGAAGAGATTTCTGCTGGTTGACGTCATGCAGGTTTGTTAGCAGCCTGGATCAGCTAGTTTAGAACTGAGCTGAACGAAGGAGCTGTGAGGACAGCGAGGCGAGGTGCTTGGTCAGCTGCCGGACCCTCTGACCTCCCACCGCTCAGATCAGAGCAGCTGAACCTTCTGCTGCAGCTCTGGGGCTCCCCGGGGCGTCCCGGCCCTGCAGCGCCGCTCCTCCAGGAGGCCAAATGTGTTTGAGTCGCTGCTGAGGTCAGCGACAGCTGAAGGCGTCTGCGGCGAGTGTGAACAAGGCGTTTAGGCTAAACGACTCGACCAAATGGTTTCAGAGAGGAAGCTGCAGGCGGCACCTGTGACAGCTAGGACTGAAACCCCCCAGTCGGGTCAGAGTGTTAAAAATCTACGGATTCTGAGCTAGATCGTAAATCCCCCCCCCCTCTGGTGGAAAGGTAGGATTCATTTAGTCTGGTCTGGATGAATGGGTTTGGTTCCTAAACTGGTCACAGGAAGCCGCTTTAGTAGAGAGATGATCTCATGACTCAGCGTTTTCATTCTCAGATTAAGATTTTTTTTATTTTCGTCTGTCAATCAGCTCTAACCGGAAAAGTTTTAGTTTCACTTCGTTTAATTTCGTAAATTTTCTTTAAGTAACCAAAGGAAAACCAGATTATTAATCAATTCTTTGAAAAAATAATCAACAGATTGATCGATTTGCAAAATAATAATTAATTGTTCAATTATGACCCAGTGTGACTCAGCAGGCTTATAAAGGACAAAGCAAAAAGTAAAAATTCAGCAAATCAGGTGATTAGAATCAGAAAAGCTTAATTGTGTGGAAATTTTTCACACATTAGATAAACAAACACAAGCTAACACAGTTAGCATAAATCAATCAATCAATGAATAGAGAATAGATCCAGTTTACTAATTGAAACACAGAGCTATTATTATGGTTTTCATTAATATGGAGATATTTGATATTTGGCCCCATTTTAAATATCTGAACAAGGTGATCTGAAAAAAAAAAAAAAAAAACAACAACAAAGACGATGAATCAGGAAGGGGAACCTGAAAAACCTAAAACCTCCTGTATTTAGTGAAGGAGCGTTAATTCGGCGGCCATTGTTCCGTCAGACCAGCACACCGATGGTCAATACCCGTTTATTCCTTTAGTTTAGATATTTAGTTTATCCCTTTAGTTTTGTATGAAGAACAATTTAATTCCTTTCTTTTTGGTGTTATTTGAAGAGTACGGCAATCTGACCTTAAAATGTTTTTTATATAAACGCCCCTTCAGGTAGTTTAAAGTCTATTTTTAACGCAAATCCGACGTCTTCCTCTTGGTATTGACTAAAGGTTTGCTGGTCTGATGGATCCGTCCTTCAGTCTTCCTGTTGGTAGTTACTGATCTAGCTTTTCATTCATCAATCTACCAGCTAATTTCTATATTACCTTCATGTTCAATTCTATTCTGTGTATTTCTATAGCTCCAATTCACATCATGTCATCTCAGGTCACTTTCCAGTTCGCCAGATCATCCAGTCAGATTGATTCAAAGTTTTCTATCTAAGGAAAACCAGCTGATTGCATCGACTCATTGACTCTTCAGCAATCCCTCACACTAAGCATGCTTGTAGCGACAGTGGAGAGGAAAAACTCCCTTTGAACAGGAAGAAACCTCCAGCAGAACCAGGCTCAGTGTGAGCGGCCATCTGCTGAGGCCCACTGGGGTTCAAGGAGACAGAAGCAGACATAGAAAAAGAAGCATAGATACTAAAGGCAACCAGCTCCACAGGCGGCCCCGTCCAGGAAACACACAGCCAGGCAGATGAGCTCCGAGCCAGCTCCCATGTCAGAGGATGAAGAGAGCACATCCAGTTAGTCACAGTCAGAGAAACAGGACTACACTGGAAAACAGGCCAAGCTTCAACATCTAGAAACAAAGGTGTTGATGGCAGCAGCACAGCTGATATTTCTCTCCAGGATGGAGTCACAGCCAAACAGGAACAGACCAGATGAAGCTACTATGAGAAAAAGCAGAGAGAGCAGAACGTTAGAGATTGAACTAACAGATTCTGCAGAGTGGGAGAATAGAGATAGAATGAAGCAGAGTGATGAAAAAGGGGTCCCTATGTCCTCCAGCAGTCTAAGCCTATAGCAGCAGAACTATAGAGATAGCTCAGTCAGTTTCAGTGGCTGGGTTTGGAGCATTTCACTAAGAAGACGGTTCAAAGTTTGTTTCCAGCAGCAGAAACAGGAAGTAAAGGAAAGAGTTTTAAAATGAAGTTTGTGTTTAATGATCCCTCAGACATTTTTAGATCCTGATGTTGAAATGTTTTGTCCATTTGTAGACGTTTCCTCAGTATAGATTCCTAATAAGATCACATCTAAACCTTCAAACCAAAACATTTACGTTTCGGAGCAGAAAAGCATGGAGGAGCTGAAAAGCTCCACATCTGGTTCGTGTTGGTCTGAGGATCAAACACAGGATATTACATTTAGCAGCAGGAAGGGTGGAGGAGAACCGTCGCCTTTCTCTGCTGGTTCTGTTGGGCTTTCAGCTTCTTATTCCTCCGGATCGTCTGCGGTCCGACTCCTGGTTCTGGTTCTGGTTGAGTCTCTAAAAGGAGGAGGAGACCTTGGCTTGAAAGAGGTCAAAGTGAAGTTCTGGTCTGAGGAATGGACCCGCCGGCCTGTGAATGAACCCAGTCTGTAGATGAGGGACAGTCTGTGGTTTCAGTCACGCCTCCCTCCTCCTCCAGAGGTTCTGTTTCACTTCTCGGTCTACAGACATATTTCTGATGGTTCTGGGTTTTTACCTTAAAGATCTGAGTGAAGCTGCTTAATGTTTTCTGCTCTGAAACCAGAAAATCCTAAAGACGACAAAAAAATTGGAGCAATCTGAAGGTAAACGGATGAAAACCTTTAAGGTTTAACAGAAGTGAAGATCTGCAGATTAATGAGAAGCAGCTGTGTTTGGATTTTAACCCAACGATTTCCAGACAGTCTGATCTGCTTCAGTACAGCTTTCACCTTCTGACCATTCCTCAGCATGAAGCTAGCCCCCAAACGTTAGCGCTAACCAGGGGCGGGTTTAGGAAATGTGGGGCCCTAGGAAGAGACAGGCAGGGGCCCCTCTGAATGGAGAAACAACACATAGAACAGCCCCATTCTCCAGATAGAGAAATGTTAATAGAATAGACATCCATTATCTGTTCTAGGTTGTGTCCCTCTCTTCTTGTCCCTTTTCTTCTTGTTTTCCTCTCTATGTTTTGTACTCAGCTGACTTTTCATGCTGTCTCTAAAGGAATGAAAGATTTTTTCCAAGCACTAAGCTCACTTAGCTGATTGCTCCTTCCTGTGTTTCCAAAAAGGCCAAAGTAAATAACCCAGTCCTTCTTTTCACTGTAGACAAGCCATGATCTGCTTCTCTGTTCTCCATTTTTCATATGGATGAAATAATAGCTGCATGAATCATGACAGCAGACAAGATAGAGGAGAGCAGGAGGCGGGGTTACCAATCTACTCGCTCTGGAGAGCAGAGTTCGCTGCTTTTAGATGTTGTCTCCAAAGTCTCCAGTAGCAGAAAAAAGTCTCTAGATTTGGCGCTAGGAGCTTTTTAGAAATCAAAGTGCTAGAGGGGTCTGAAAAGTGGCTAAATATAGCGACTAAAGCGCTAAGTTGGCAACACTGCTCTTTGCATGGTTTGTTTTCAAATGGTTTGCTGCTGTCTGTTTGGACCTTTCTGAACATGTGCAGCAAATGGACTGATCCAATATGGCGGACACTGAAGGGGGGGGGCTGAGACACACTTAATATTATCAGCGTTCTGATGGCATTTTAGAAAAAGGATTTTTATCAAAAACATAATTAATGTGCACAAATAAGGAATAGTTGCATTAACCATACATGTGAACAGAGTTTTATGGGGCCCCCAGGGACTTGGGGGCCCTAGGCAGCTGCCTAGTATTGCCTAATGGTAAATCCCCCAGTGGCGCTAAGACGAGAGCTCGGTCAGTTCATAACACAGAAGGCCTCAGTGAAAAGATGAGGCTAAAACCGCTAGCTCCGCTGATGAGCCGCCATTTCTGCTGCTTCATAAACCCATAAAAAGCTTCTGTTTATTTGCAGCCTTTCATGCTGCTGCAAAAAATAAAGAAAATCAAAACAACAAACTTTATGGTTTTATCTGAAAAGAACAAAAAAAGTCAAAGAAAGGAAGACAAAGAGCTCAGAACAATCATCTAGTGCCGACGCTGCATCTTAAACATGCTCCAACACATCAACAATCCTCTGGTTTTACTCATTTTCTGCAGATCCCAGCCGGTCCCTCATCAGGCTGCTGTAATCTAAACCCTCCTCCGAGATAAAATTACGTCTCTGAGAAGACAGAAAAATGTCCAACCTGCTGGTCTTCAGGCTTTAATGGTTGTTATGTTGGCCTGCATGGACAGAAAGCGGCGTGCAGGTGGCATGGGGGCAGCAGACCTCACGGCTCTGCCAAGAGAGCAGAGCGAGCAGCAGCAGTTGGTGAGCCTCTCGGTGTCTGTGTGCATGTGCTGGCAGGAGAGGCGGCGTACCAGCATATGGATCGCATCCACTGAAAGATAGGAAGGAAGAAAGCAGGACGAGCAGCGAAGCCTGGAAATCTTCAAACCAGAGGCGCTCCTTTCATGTGTGTTTGCATTCCTTTCAGCGCTGGTGAAAGGGGAGCTGTTGAGCGGCGGTGCAGGAGAGGAACACTTGAAACTGAACGAGGCGCTAAGAAAAACACACAGCAGGTCGCACAACTAAAGTCCTGCAGTCTGAGACAAAAGGGGGCAGAAAGTAAACGAAGTGGAGGAGAGGAAGAGGAGGAAGCATCTAAGGAAAAAATGGGCCAAAAAACAAAGAGAAGCGCTGACCCAATTACCGGTTCCTCCGACTCGTCCTGCTGCAGACAAACGTTTGCCTGAAAGTAAAAAAGCTGATTAAACTTAAAACCTTCAGATCCTTTACTGGGAGGAAGCTTTTCCCATTACCTCAACCAGTTTCACCAGGAAGGAAGGATAGAAAATGACCTTTTGTTATTGATCCTTCCAAAAATGTTAAAATCAATCCTCTGGACTTTGTTTCCAAGTTTGAAGACGTTTCTCTTCCATCCAGGAAGATTTTTCAATCCAAAATGTCAGAAATAGCGTTTAGTTCCAGGTTTTATCCAGCAGCCCAACAAAGCCTGGTTTTAGTTTAGAAAACATGAAAATTAGTGTTGCACCGATACCGATACCAGTATCGGACGGGGCCCCGATACTGCCCTAAAATGGTGGTATCGGTATCGGCGAGTACCAACAAATAGGGCACCGATACCATTTTGAGAGCCATAAGTTTATTTAACTATTGTCACCCACTCCTGGTAGGCAATAAAAAGTTCTACTGGATTCACTTTGTATTAGATTTTTTCCTGCTTCACAAAGGAAGGCAGCAGCTTGACATGAAGCCATTATGGCGATTATTTTACATTATTATGGTATCGGTATCGGGGCCAAAAAATGGCATCGGCGCAACTCTAATGAAAATAGAAATGGATGAACGGGTCCCCCCCTTTGGAATGGGGGTCGTTTGGCTTCTTTGTTAGCCTGCAATGCCCCATACCTGTCTATGCCTCTGAAAGGGGGGGCATTAGAGGGAATTGTTGGTCTGGCTGACCAGGCGAGGTCTTCTGTTCTCCTGTAAAGTGTTTAATTGATCATATTCCTGCTCTGATTCATTGGACTGAGACCAAAAACTGGGCTGACTTTTCATAAGTTAAGCTAACCCCTAGCTAGCGGATTTGGTTGCTAGCTAGGTCTTTGCCGCTTCGTGTTAAAGCCTAAACTTTACTGATGTCATTCTAAAATACAACTTCTTGTTTTATCACGAGGAGGGAAAACCTGTGGAGTAAGAAGTCAAAGAGGAACAAATATGCACAAGAAACCCAATAAGAGACTAAACGTATCAGCAAATTAAACTAGAAAAGTAGAATAATTAGATGAACAATTGTGCTACGTTCAGAGCAGAAGCAGCAGGAGCAGCAAAAACGCGCATGATGCTTAATTTTTTATGCTTGTACCAGTTTAGTTCTGACGCGCGGCTGAAGCATCTTTGCTGGTCTAACTGCTTGGTGGGCGGAGCTACCCTATCCTTTCTCTGCCTGGAACAATGGCGGCTATATTAGCTGTGATCAGCGGGTAGAAAGTAGTTAGAATCTAAGTTGAAGTGAGAAAGTCCTCCTGAAAACATGGTCTGTGCAGTCAGTTCATCCAGATTACCATCCTGCCTTCAAAGATTATTTCTCTGTGGGAGCCGCTCAGACCCCCACATACCGGCGCTGCGCTGTCACTGGGAATCCCCAGCAGCAGCTGCCTCAGGCCCGCTCGCCTCTCCAGGGTTTTCCCCTCCTGTTGGTGGCGGCTGGAAGTAGATGTTAGCGTTTTTCAGGTCTGTGCTACAAACTGCAGGCAGCAGGATAATAAAAGCCAACATATTCTGCCGGCAGGTTTCCACATTTGAAGTTAATTTAGGCGTTAATAAACTGTTTCAGAGGAGTGATCATAGCGCTCTGCATCAGCAGTGCTGCGTCTGACTCCCTGCCAGCTCCCAGATCAGCTTCTCTCATTGGTTGATGAGGCGCGTCCAGCAGCTGCTGAAGCGCCTCAGATGCTTAGATGAGCTGCAGGACCTTCTGCTGCACCTTGATGCGCGTCAATCATTGACTTTGCATGTAAACCAGCTGCTTCTGCTGCCAGCAGTCTGAACGTAGCAAAGGTCCCCATGGTTTGTCCAACTGGGCCTGGTTCTGGTTCTGCCAGAGGTTCCTCCCTGTTAACAGGAGCTTTTTCTCTCCACTGTCGCTGTTTTTCTTTGGATTCCCGACAATCATACTGGGCCCTCGGTTTCTCTTGGGTTCCTGCTAGCTAGAGATGTGGAAACGTGATCATCTACTTTCAGGACGAGATGCAGGTAGATGTAGAGAGTTTAAAACAGACGAGATGTTCTGCTCAGATGGACATTCCTTAAGCCGGGCCTTTTAGTTGAGTAACAGAACCAGAACAGAACCTGGTCTAATAACATTTCTGCAGGGAAACGATGTTTGTCTAAACTTTAATCAGATCAAACCGGCCTGTTTCTTGTTTGGTTGATGGAGAGACTGAAACGCTGGAGAACTTACCGCCCTGTCTATGTGGGACCTGTTGGGAGTTCGGTGTCTCTGAAACCGGTCTAATCCTGATTGGCTCTGAGGTCGGTGGTCCAACAGGAGACTCTTATCCTGACAGACCAACCAGAGGATGGAGAAAGAAGCTGTTCTGGCGGTTGGTTCAGCTACGGCCCGTACCATCTGGCTGTTAGGTAGTCCCGCCTGTCGGACCCGGACCGCCCTGTGGTCTGGTCTGCAGGGACCCAGATTTATGGCGAGGTGAACTTAAGGCCGCTGCATCAGTTTTTGTTTTGTATCTGAATGTATTCAAACGGTATTTCATGACTTCTGGATGACGGCCCGCACAGGCGGCGCTAGAACCCTCCAGAATCTTGGCTCATGGTTCAGAGTCCAGCAGCAGATAGCTGGCATGATGTGGCAGCATGGAGAACGCTGCCAGATGTTCCTTGGATGGAAACGTTACGGCGACAAATCGCCGCCGCACTTCTTGGCAGCAGGGTTCTGGTCTGTGTCCCGGTCCAGGTCCGATAAAAGCCAGCGGAGCGCTGAGGTGATGTCAGCGTTATCCAAGAGGAGTCGGCTCTCCGGCTCGCTGCCGGACGCTCCTGGCAGCAGGAAAAAAGAAGCAGATGCAGCTTAGAGCCGTTAGTGGCCCACCTCTAATCGGCTTACCCTGGCGCACTGACAGGTGAGCGGCGCCGCCGCCGGGTCACAGAACCGGTCTCTGGTAAACGCGGCGCACAGGAAGGGAGGACATTTTGGAAATCAACATGAAACCAAAGCAGCTCTTCAGGTTTGGGTCGACAGAAACCAGCAGACTGGATGAAACCGGATCTGAGCTTCTGCTCCTCTCAGCTGAAACGGATCTAAAAGACACATTTCTATCTTACAGTTAGTTTGTTTTAAGGACTAAACTCTGAGAAATCCAGCTGTGTCATTAAACCGTTCTGACTGCAGATGTTCTGGGCTCTGAGGTTCCTCACAGAACGTCTGCTGAGAACATCCTGTCCGTCTCTCCGAGTCACAGCGACCTGCGGCTCAGACGCGGTGTGGCTGGAAAAACATGGCTGCTGCGTGTTTAAAGCGTCACACATGCCCATGGCGATGGAATTGATCAGCAAAGAACCCCGCGGTGCACAGAGAGCAGTTTCTAAAAAATCTTTCAGAGAAATATGTGCAGAAATATCCTCTAATTTGCTTTATTGCTTATTTATTATAAACATTAAACCAACATGTAGATAATTCTCAGATCTGTTCTCTTCATTGACTGATTTAATGAATTATTTAACATCTAACATGTTATATTTGGTAATTGCTGAAAACAGCAGAACAGCAGAGTCTGACTGCAGACTCATTAGCTTCACAGCTTTAGTAGAAGAAAATGTTTTTAGGTCTCTTGGTTTTGGATTTGATGTTCTTTGTAAATCCGACACTTAAACGTTCTGTTCTGCCCATCAGCAGATTATTCAGTGTTTTTTTTCTTTTAATCTTTATTTAAGCAGGTAGGAAAAACAGGAGGTAAACGGCAGCATCTCAGAAAGAACAATCAGGAGTTCACAAATAAAATGTGATCAATAAAAAAACACGTATAACCAATTAATGAAAGTCACTGAGCCTGGTTCTGCTGGAGGTTTCTTCCTGTTCAAAGGGAGTTTTTCCTCTCCACTGTCGCTACAAGCATGCTTAGTGTGAGGGATTGCTGAAGAGTCAATGAGTCGATGCAATCAGCTGGTTTTCCTTAGATAGAAAACTTTGAATCAATCTGACTGGATGATCTGGTTGATCTGGATCTATAAAGTGACCTGAGATGACATGATGTGAATTGGAGCTATAGAAATAAACTGAATAGAATTTAATTAATGTAAAAAAAACATTGATGCTTCCTCAGAAAAACCACCAAACCCTCATGGACGTATTTATGGATTCAACTTTGTTCCATTATTATTGCAATTCTATCCAGAAATGAAACTTGTAAAAACTATTTAATCAAATAAAAATAGTTTTAAGAATAACTTTGATCTTTAAGTTTTCAAATGATCTTTTTTACTAGTTTTATATTTTCAGATTTTCAAATTTCTGTTTTTCCAGATTGAGTTTTACAACAAAAAAAAATCCCATTTTCTCCGCTTCTGGGGGGTGAAGTCTATTTCTATTGGTCTGCAGGACGAAAAGTGAACATTTGTTTTGGTTTTGATTTGAAGGGAATCTAATCTGTATAAAACAGTTAAAATTCAACCTTAAACAAAGTTTTAAAAAATAATAAAAATATTTGTAAAAGTACAATCTAAGAAAACAGCAAAATTTCTCTCGAAACCCTTTTTTTAAAGAATTTATTCAAGGTTTAATTCCTGGATTGCCTTAATGTTTTTTTTTTTGTTTTTTTGGTCTTTGCACCAATCATGGATTATAACTCCATGCAGGTTCAGAGGAAGAACTGTAGTTTTTTTTTTTTTTTTTTTATGTTATAAACATATGAATTGCACTCTTTGCAAATATCAAGTTTTCTAGTCCCCCCCCCCCTTTTTTTATATGTGGGGGGGAGGGCAAATTGACATTTTCCTTCCATCTTTTTTTTTTCTCCCACTAGTTCTTTTCATTCTTCTGTCACTTTTGCAATTTGATAACAGAACATAACAAACAAGTGCAAACAAAACTATACCAAACAATAAAAAAATATGTTTACATAGAAGAAATATAAATGAACAACAAAGCCTGTGGGGGGGTAGATTAATAAAAAAATAATAAAGAGATCAAAATTAGCAATAAGCTCTTTTTGTCGTATATAATAACCATTTTTCCCACGCCTTTACAAAAGCCTCTTCTTTCATTTTCAATTCATACGTAAGTCGTTCTATTGTTTGGATGTCTTCTACAATACGGATCCATCGTTCATCTGTTGGGGTTTCACTTTTAAACCAGTTCTTAGATGTTGTTTTCTTTGCAGCCACAAGGAGAATCTTTAGCAGATATTGGTCTTTTACATGTACAGTATTGTCCAAATATCCCAAGTACAACACAAGACAAGGTCGGAGTATCACATGCGTCAACATCTCCCAGATAGCTGAGTGAATGGCATCCCAGAATGACTGCATTTTCTCACATTTCCAGAAAATGTGTGAATGGTCAGAATCCACGTGGTTACAAAGCCTCCAGCATGTTTGTTGACTTTTCCTTTAGGGTGTCATGAAGTATCTGATCTGGTTCTTCCAAGCAAATTCTCGCCACTGCTGTGACTGTGTTGTAGTTAGGTGAACTTCAAGAACAGTAGTTTTAATAAATAAACCTGATGTTTTCCTGACAGAATTCCCTCCTGTTTGTCTGCAGGTCCAGCAGGATTTGTAAACCAGCATGGAAGCTTCCGGTCCGACGGCCACCGACAAGAAGGAGAGCAAAAGTTCTGCTTTGGATGGAAGCAGCTTCCCAGAAGCTAAAAAGCCGTCGCCGGGCAGCCTGACCAGAGGTAACGTTCAATTGTTCCCGCTGCTCTAAGCAGACGTTCAGCCGGGATGAGGAAGCTTTAGGAATCTGGGTGGTTGATGATCAGAGTCCGACTGAAAGACGGCGGCTGAATCTGAAGAAATGTTCTAATGAGGCCGAAAGACCTTGTTCTGTCCTCCCCAGTGTAAACGTCATGAATTACTTAGAGCCGCCTGGCGTAGCAGTGGACGGAGGGGGGGGGGGGGGGGTCTTTGAAATGTTAACAAGACGCTGCTTGTATGACAGTGTGGCTTTATCTGTGCTTAATGATGGACTTGGTGGCCTGCCACCAGAGGAGCATTAATTGTTTAGGGAGGAGAAACTGGGCCGGTCCGGATGCTGGCGCTGCCACCAAAGGAACCGGCCGTTCTTCAAACAAGAGGAGAAGATGCTGAGACGGCCGTGGCATGAATAATGGATGCTGTCATGACCACGGCGGCTCGGCTACGCTGCCCGGCTCCATCTTTATGACCTCGCTGAAGTCAGAAAGAGTTGGACAGCAAGTCAGGGGGGGGAACCAGAACCAGGACTGGTTGGGCCTCAGAAGTACCGGTGTCATGAATTACTAATTGGGCAAGAGAGACGAGCTGGCGCCGAGTGAAAGTCCACTCTGCCATGGCAGGACTGCCTGAGGCCGTCGGTCCAAATGGGACATTAGATGATCTTCATCTTCTACTCATCATCTTCATCTCCTCTGTTCTGGTTAGAGTCTGGGGGCGGCACAGACGGGCAGCTGGTGCCGATTGATTAGGTGCTTTATGAAATCCAACAATGGAGGAGATCTTCCAGATTCATCAGAGACCTTGTTTGTCCTCTGTTTTGGGGGGGCTTTCTATCTCCAGAGGTCATTGGTGGAGTCCCGCCTGGCTGGGCCCTCGGACGCTCAGGTCAGGTGGTGATCTGGTTCGTATCCCAGCTGGGGGGGGACGAGTTGCCAGTGTGGGTCCTTAGGCAAGACCCTTCCCGCTAACGCCCGCTTTGGGGAGTGGCCGCCTAGTGGTTAACTTGGAATCCAGAGGTTCTGAGTTCAACTACCACAGCCTCCACTGTCGGTCCCTGAGCAAGACCCTTAACCCCACTCTGCTGCCCAGGCCCCGCACAATGGCGGCCCACTGCTCCCCAAGGGGAGGGGTTAGATGCAGAGAGGGGATTTCGTTGCTCTGACGCTGGAAGAAGAAGGAAGAGCTTCGCGGTGAAGAAGTTTCTAACAGCCCCAGAGACCCTCAGGTCTGTTTTTTCTTCTTAGACTTGAGGAATATCACATTATCCGCGTTTATTCAGGGAATTTATTCCAGCTGTCAGGAAAGTGATGCAGGCCGACATGCAGTAGAAGATGTAAAGCCGTTGGCATGAAGCCATCCTTTAATACAGGAACATCCTGGGGAGATGCTAATCTGGGTTTAAGTAACTTGTCTGTTTTGAAAGGAGCTCAGTTTGCTCATGTTTCTCAAGGACATGCCTCATCCTGCTGAATGGGTTTGCCTCCGACCGGCAGCATGATGGCAGCGGGTCTGGCCGACCTGAAGCTTCTGGCAGGAGGCAGTGATGGAGGAGGGAGCTTGTTTTGGGTGTTTTTTCAGAGGCTTGTTAACAGTTGGAAATGAGCGCCCCTATTTGTGTGAAGGCGGGCATCTGTCTCACTGCGTCTCAGCGTGTTTCCGCAGGACAAGCTGGTGCAACATGACTCCCAGGAACTGGGATTTACAAGTCCTGGCTCAGGATTTTCCAAATGTTCGCGATGGGGGCCGCTTCCAGGGGCCGTATCATTGTTTCAAAGGAATACCTGTCCCTGGTGCAGCCTGGCCTCAGACTAACTTTACACCAGATCTTAACCAAATAATCCCACTCTTGAGTTTTTTGAAGTTTTTTGGTGTTTCTACCACTCAATGAACCTTGAATCAAAGCAACACTTATGCGTAAAGTGATTTACTTTATAAGGCTTTCAGAAACTAAATCTGAATTGTCTGCTCTGTTAATGTCTAGCCGTATTGAAGGATGGTCTTTGACTAGGCCATCCTGACCCATGAAGCTGTTGTGGTCCAACCCGATTCGATCTCTGCCTACATGTTTAGGTTGGTTCTCCTGTCAGAAGGTCTCAGGTCTTCTGCAGCCTGTAACAGGTTTTATACCTGCTCTGTCCTGATTGACGGAGCCGTTCTGTCTTCAGTCTTTCCCTTTTACCTAAGAGCCAAAATAAAGTGAGCTGGGATGAAACATGCTTCAATAATCTAGATCAGGAGTGGGCAATTCCAGTATCCTGCTACATTTAGATGTGCTTTTGGTTTGATTCATCAAGTAATTAGATGATTGAGAGGACTCTGGAGGAACGGACTGCATCCTCAGCTCCTCTATGTCGGATGTCTTACAGTGGTTTCCTCTTCCAGATGTGCTTCTCTTCTCAGAAAAATCAGCTGCTGATCAGAAACTCTGAGTTCCTGGGAGACGCCTTCAGGCCACGAAGGTGCTGGAAATCCTCCTCAATCTTTCGAGCTGGAGTCTTAGAGGAACCTGGCCCGTCTCACATTCCCACGGAACAAAAGAGAGAGGAGGGGGGGAACCATAGAGAGGGCGCTGAGCTGAAGAGCAGATTGTTTACATATCAAGACGTTTCCTCCAACTACAGGAAAAGCTGTAATTTGCTTCTCAAGGTTTTACAGTCGAATTTCTCCGTTATGCAGGATAAACCTTTAATTATAGAGCAGGAAGTAGCTGTAATCCAGGGACAGGAGGGGGGGCAGTTCTGCTCATATCTGTACAATACCTGGTGAACAAAGCTGAAGCCACAGAGATGAGGCAAAAATGATGGACAGAACCTAATATTGACCCAAAGGAAAAATGGAGCCTGAGAGATTCATCCATCATAACAATGAGGAACCATGTTTGGTCTGCAGAGCTGCAGCTTTTGACTATTTGCTATTTGACTCCAAGGACAACAATAAAAGACCAGTGCATCACCAAAAACCACGACCTGGAACCGGCCCAACACCAAGAACCACAACCTGGAACCGGCCCAACACCAAGAACCACAACCTGGAACCGGCCCATCACCAAGAACCACAACCTGGAACCAGCCCAACACCAAGAACCACAACCTGAAACAGGCCCAACACCAAGAACCACAACCTGGAACCGGTTCAACACCAAGAACCACAACCTGGAACCGGCCCATCACCAAGAACCACAACCTGGAACCGGCCCAACACCAAGAACCACAACCTGAAACAGGCCCAACACCAAGAACCACAACCTGGAACCGGTTCAACACCAAGAACCACAACCTGAAACCGGCCCAACACCAAGAACCACAACCTGGAACCGGCCCGACACCAAGAACCACAACCTGGAACCGGCCCGACACCAAGAACCACAACCTGGAACCGGCCCGACACCAAGAACCACAATCTGGAACCGGCCCAACAACAAGAACCACAACCTGGAACCGGCCCGACACCATAACCACAACCTGGAACCGGCCCGACACCAAGAACCACAACCTGGAACCGGTCCAACAC
The DNA here is from genome assembly GCF_016077235.1 of Cyprinodon tularosa. NCBI lineage: Eukaryota > Metazoa > Chordata > Actinopteri > Cyprinodontiformes > Cyprinodontidae > Cyprinodon > Cyprinodon tularosa. The sequence goes on from NW_024037920.1 coordinate 33,550, forward strand.
CAAGAACCACAACCTGGAACCGGCCCAACACCAAGAACCACAATCTGCAACCGGTTCAACACCAAGAACCACAATCTGGAACCGGTTCAACACCAAGAACCACAACCTGGAACCGGCCCAACACCAAGAACCACAACCTGGAACTGGCCCAACACCAAGAACCACAACCTGGAACCGGCCCAACACCAACACCACAACCTGGAACCGGCCCAACACCAAGAACCACAACCTGGAACCGGCCCAACACCAAGAACCACAACCTGGAACCGGTTCAACACCAAGAACCACAACCTGGAACCGGTCCAACACCAAGAACCACAACCTGGAACTGGCCCAACACCAAGAACCACAACCTGGATCCAGTTCAACACCAAGAACCACAACCTGGAACCGGCCCAACACCAAGAACCACAATCTGCAACCGGTTCAACACCAAGAACCACAATCTGGAACCGGTTCAATACCAAGAACCACAACCTGGAACCGGCCCAACACCAAGAACCACAATCTGCAACCGGTTCAACACCAAGAACCACAATCTGGAACCGGTTCAACACCAAGAACCACAACCTGGAACCGGCCCAACACCAAGAACCACAACCTGGAACCGGCCCAACACCAACACCACAACCTGGAACCGGCCCAACACCAAGAACCACAACCTGGAACCGGTTCAACACCAAGAACCACAATCTGGAACCGGTTCAACACCAAGAACCACAACCTGGAACCGGTCCAACACCAAGAACCACAACCTGGAACCGGTTCAAAACCAACACCACAACCTGGAACCGGCTCAACACCAAGAACCACAATCTGGAACCGGTTCAACACCAAGAACCACAACCTGGAACCGTTCGACTCCAAGGAGAACATTCTGGAACCAGTCCTACAACATGGATCACAGACTAAAACTAGTCCAGATCTCTGCAGGTAAAATCCAGAAAGGTTCTGGTCTCTCTACAGGACCCGGCACTTTTAGGTTCTGCTTCTGTCTCTCCTGGTTTTCAGAACCAGCAGCTGTTTGTTTTTTTTAATCTGAGGAATCGTAACAGAACTGAAGCATAGATGGGAAGAACATCCAGAACCCATCCAGAACCACCTCAGGCCTGTGTTCAAATCCGGGATGTATTTCAGTTGAACACCTCTGACTTTAACCGTTTGGTCATCACCATCGTCACCATCATCATCGTCACGTTTTAACCAAGGTCTCCGATTTTTATTTTGGATGAAGACCTCAGAACCCAAAAGGTTCTGCCGGTTTATAATAAGGATCATTTGGAACCGGCATCGGGGACTGGACTGGAGGTCTGCTTGCTGTAGCACAGACCTAAGCTCTGAATCAGAACCGAACCTCGGTTTTAGGGTTACACGTCTTCTGAAGGATTTTCCAGAAAGATGGCGGAGGGACTGGACTCCCCTCAGGCTGTTTGGAGCAGAGTTCTGATCCGGATGCTGGGATAAAAACGGGTCGTTGTTCTGATGATTTATGAGCATGTTGCTGAAATCTGATTCCTCTGAGCCTTTTTATTTCCTCCACATTTAAGGCGGACTTTAAGGAGGCGAGTTTGAGGAACACTTTAGTGGGTGGAGTCTGGGTGAAGAAGGCCCGGCGTGCTGCGGTTCATAAACACATGAAGTCAGATGGAAACCATTGTTGTTGCAGGTGTGTGTAATGCTCTCAGACCTCTGGCCGCCGGTGATTTGGTGTAATGGGTCCGGCGTGTTTGGCTCCTGTCGCTGCTGCAGAGCCGCTGCCATAGGCTCAGATACGGACCATCGGGGGGGCGGTTCAGGTCTGAACTTCGGACATGAATTCTCCATGATGGTCCAAGGTTCTGGACGGCTTTCATGGCCTCACTGGTTCTTCCTCACTTGTTCTTAAAGATTAAGTTATAATAGACATTTAGAAGATAAACAGGCTCCTCTTTGGTTCTGCAGCTCCAGACTTGCAGTCTTCTTTGAAAACTGTTTTTTAACTTGGCAAAGTGAAATAATCTGAAAATTTCTGACTTAATTAAAATTCAAAAATGAGGAAAAATAAGCGGCTTATTTTTTACCCCAAGTAATTTTTTAACCATTTAATTTGCAATCTAAATATTTAGTTTGCAAACTAAATTTTTAGCTATAAACCAAATATTTATTTAACCAAGATTTTTATACATTAATGAATGACATGGAAAAAATAAGCCCCCTATATATCTCTTAAAATACGCTAAATAACTATAATTATTTCTCCTAACTTTTCACTGTTTAACTTTGCCCCACATTGAAATGTAAGAGAAAAAAAAATCATTATTACTAAAGAAAAATTATTTTTTTTGTTAAAAAGACCTAAATTATGTTTTTCCCTCCCCAGGAATAGTAAGCGTACTAAACTATAATGTGTTAAAGATTAATAATGTATTTGCTGATGAAATAAATGCATTAAAATCCTTTCTGTTTTATCTCACTGTTCCTGATCAATACAGGAAATGATGCAACGCTACTTCCAGGAGCTAACTTTATCAGCTTTGGATTTAAATCTAGTCTTTTTAAGTTTTATGTTTTCCTTTCATGTTAACATTATGCTATATAGTGCGTAATCTAAAGAAAGAAACAACAAAAATGCAGATAAAGATGGTTTAATCAGATTTACTGCTCTGATCGTGACCCATGATGACGTCAGAGAAGCTATTTAACGGAGAAAATGGAAAAAGCAGCAAAATCCAAACATTATTTAAAGGTGTGTATTAGCATTTTTTAGTGAGTTAAGGATGGAAATAAGTAGTTTTTGTACCATAATTGCATAATTTAAGGACACCCAGATGTATATCTGTTTGTGGAGGACGGATGGTGCTTCCGGAACGGATCGGGTGATTGACGTAGACCGGACTGCTGATAGCACCATAGGCTAATGCTAGCAAGCGGCTAATAATGTAGTTTAATCACGTTCTGTGGAGAACATGGTCGTCTGGCCTCTTCTAATTTGAACAAAGAGTCTTTAACGTAATAAAAACAGCCACCTTTACACCAGGTTGTCCGACAGGCTGAGTCCAAACACCAACGATCAGGTTTTTAATTTTTTCCAAGGTGATGAATACTTTCCAGCTGGACGTTTTACTAATCCAGTTTCCCTTCAGGAAGAGGCCATAGAGCGGAGATGAATCAAACCCTCTCCTGCTGCATAGAGGAGTAGAAGCTCCATATTTGGCCACATGGTGACTCTTATTACTCCTATTATTACCCAAACATGCTTCAAGCAGTCGGTTAAAACAGAAAAATGTGACTGCAAAATAATAAAACCTCGACTGTAAACAGCAGGTGATTTTTGGGGAATAAAGGAATGCAGCAGTAAAATATTTACTAGTTTGTGTTTTCTATAAAGGGGAATTCTTTCAGAGGTATAGCATAACGTCTCCCATGTTATTAAAGGTCAGTTATGTCTGGAAGGAGCGGCTCTAGGAAGGTTTTCCACCCTTTGGGATCCAGACTTGGCCGTGGAGTCTGGAGTTTGGCTGAGATCCATGCTGTAATTGTTCCACCATGCCTCTGACGGGTTGGAGCTTCGAAGCCGATGAATCTCTCCTACATGAGAGGGATTTTATCTGAGCTCTCTGGAACAAAGTGATGAAATCTGAGCGCTGATGTTCACTGACTGGGAAACTTTATCTGCCAGTGTCTCCATTTGTTCCTCTGAATGTCCTGATGATGGAGGCGCACTACAAAAATAATCTAGGAACAGCTAAACCATTCTTAAATTAACTGTATTTACTATTAATTTGAGCAGGTAAATAAGATGATTTGCCAATTAATTTACTCTTAAAATAAAATAATTAGATTATATGACTTGGAATAAGATAATGCAATTATTTCTTCTTTTAAATGCAAAATGTCATCCTTTGGCAAAATGTCTTACTTGGATGGATGGATTTAGTGAGAACTCTTGGTCCAGATGATGTTTTGCAGGATTAAATGTGGGATTAAGGCTGATTTTGTTTACTACTTTTAATCTTTTGTTGATGTTTTAGTTCATACAGATCATTAAACCGATCATCTTACGCTTTTTGTTGACTTATTTATCGCTGAGTTAATAGAAACATCTGAGGTTCATCTCCTCAATCAGTTCATTTTATTTCTATAGATCCAATTCACAACATATCATTTCAGGTCACCTTATAGAGATAGTTCAACCAGATCATCCAGTCAGATTACAGTTTTCTATCTAAGGAAAACCAGCTGATTGCATCGACTCATTGACTCTTCAGCAATCCCTCACACTAAGCATGCTTGTAGCGACAGTGGAGAGGAAAAACTCCCTTTGAACAGGAAGAAACCTCCAGCAGAACCAGGCTCAGTGTGAGCGGCCATCAGAGAGAGCAGAACGTTAGAGATTGAACTAACAGATTCTGCAGAGTGGGAGAATAGAGATAGAATGAAGCAGAATGATGAAAAAGGGGTCCCTATGTCCTCCAGCAGTCTAAGCCTATAGCAGCAGAACTATAGAGATAGATCAGGATAACCTGAGCCACTCTAACTAGAAGCTTTATCAAAAAGGAAAGTTTTAAGCCTAGCCTTAAAAGTAGACAGGGTGTCTGCCTCACGGACTAAAACTGGTAGTTGGTTCCAAAGGAGAGGAGCCTGAGAACTAAAAGATCTGCCTCCCATTCTACTTTTAGAAATTCTAGGAACCACTAGTAAACCTGCAGATTGAGAGCGAAGTGCTCTGTTAGGAACATAAGGAACAATCAGATCTCTGATATCAGATGGAGCTTGGCCATTTAAGGCTTTATATGTGAGAAGGAGGATTTTAAATTCTATTCTGGATTTAACAGAAAGCCAATGAAGAGAAGCCAGGATAGGAGAGATATGATCTCTCTTTTTCATTTTCATCAGGACTCTGGCTGCAGCATTTTGGATCAGCTGAAGGCTTTTAACTGCAGAGACGGAGATCTTCTCCTGACTGCTTCATTCAACCCTGGCAGATAGAGCAGATCCCACCGCAGGCCGACCCTGAGGTGACTCCCATCGCTCAGCGTCCGGATAATTTTATCACATGGAGCGTGCTGTCTGTCAGCGCCGCCGTGAAGACAAATGATTCCTTATCTTGTTTGTTGTTGCTGAGTAATGTCCTGGCCGCCGGCGCCCGTCTCTGGAGCTTCAGGTTCTCCAACGTCACCTGTCAGGAACCCGCTGATCTTCAAACCCAATCCCTCCCTCTGGGGACGCCGGCGTTTTCTGGCTTTATAAATCAAACTCTGTTTACTTTATGAAGTTATTATTCTGTGCTGTAAACCACAATAAGTTACCTGAACTACAGAATGATGATGCAGCCGCTTGCGTTAAACTTTTAAGTTGCTAAACTTCAAATCACAAATTATCAGAATTAGTTTAAGTTTTTCTTCTCTCTATTTATATTTCAGTTTAATTATAAAAAAATTTTTAATTATTAACTGATTTTCACAGCATTAAGTTTTCTGTTCAGTTTATTATCTGTTCATTATTAGTTTCTAATGCATCCATGAATCACCGATTAAGATTAATCAGTTACGACCTGATGGTATTTAACACCAAGTAGCCGTTTCTTGCAATATTAAAGATAATAAATCCAACAGCAGCCTGATTTAGACAAACTTTGTCATCTTCTACACAGACTTTATACAAAACAAATGATGTAAACAGCTTTTCGACAGTGAATGAGCAGCTTAGCAGTTAAATGAACATTTCCATTTATAAAGTGCAGCAGAGATGTTACAGCAGTATATTTATATGAATGCCAACAACTAAATATATAAAAACATTTGATAAAAACAAAACATAATTTCATGTCCAGGTTTACTTCTTGCAGTTCTTAATGTGAACGTTCTTAGTGAATGATTCCTGCATCAGAATCTGCTTCTTCTCCTGAACATCATCAATAAACGATCGTTGGTTGATTCATAACTGAAGCTCCATTAACTTCCTTTAGCTCTCTGTGATTTTATCTTGTGTGAAATATCCGTCAGAAATCCAAACCTCTCTGTTCCCTCGGAACCAATTATCCGCTGGAGGAAGTCGGTACCACCTTGGGTCGCTCTGATGCCGTCTTTAGAGCAATTAGGGAGGGAGGCTGGGCTCCAGGTGATGGATGAGGCCGGCAGAGGGTCACAGGGTGAGGATGAGGAGGAACCAGCTGGGTCTGATCCGTAAACGGGTCCGGACAGGAGCGGCGCCGCAGAAGAACAGCTCATCTGGGTGGGAGGGTGAGAGGCCATCAGAGCGCCACGGAAACCAGATAGAAACAAGCCTGAAGCCCGTTGGCGTTAGGGAGACGCGTTCACAGAATCAGAATCTTTAAAGACTAGAATTAACTGGATCAGAACCGATCCGCTGTAATCTGAGGAGCCTAATGATAATCCTGATAATCTGATTATCCAGGAATGGACTCATGTGGTCCCAAAGAGAAGAAAATGGTCATCTAGTCCCCATGGCAACCAAGGCCTCCAGACCACACGAGCCAAAAGGTGGAACCATCAGGAACAGAATCGGTTCTGATGGACCCAGTCTGAGGTTCTGATCCAAAACCAAAGGGAACAGGCCAGACTGACTTCCTGTTGGTACCAAAGCCAACTGTAGGCCCTGCGGTCGTTGGCCCGGTCCATTAGGTGCTATTCGCCGTTCCTCCAGAACGTCCCGGCACCCCTGCTCTGATTATAATTCAGATTAATTAAATGATTAATTTAATTAAATCAATTATTTTCCTTTTGGATTAATTTACTTTAAAAGAGCTTCAGTTATTTTTCTTATGCAGTTTGATCAAATCATCTTAATGTAGTTATAAATTAGGACTGGTTATACTTTCATCTAAAATCTCATAATTTATTTTAATCTAATTTAGATTAAAATGATTTTATTTGATTGTTTCTGGATTTTATACATTTTACTTTGGTTTGAATTTTCCATCTTTCTGCCTGAGCTCTGCTGACGGAACGACAGACGGATTCTGTTCTGTTTTATTATTAAAGAAGCTTTAGAAAAGTTTTTAAACCAAATCTCTAAAGTGTCCAGGCGTCCAGAGGACAGCCTCCGTTCTGTCCCCAGTCCCACCTGTGACAGCTGGAGACGGTCGGAGCGTCTTCCAGCTTCTTCACACCAAGCAGGCCGTAAATCAAGCAGCCCAGAGAACAATGCAGCTGTCTGGGTGATAGAAGGACTTTCTGAGCCCTAATCACCCCCACATCCTGCAGGGGGGGGCATTCTCCTCCGCTGGGGGAAAACCATCGCAGCCCCCCCCTCAGCTGGAAGACAACAGCTTCTGCTGGCCGACCAGGGAGGAAGGGGGCCCTCTCTAACATTTATAGATCTATGTGGACAGAACCTGCAAACATTTATAGATCTATGTGGTCAGAACTTGCAAACATTTCTAGATCTATGTGGTCAGAACCTGCAATTATTTCTAGATCTATGCAATAAGACCCTGCAAACATTTCTACATCTATGTGGTCCAAACCTACAATTATCTCTAGATCTATGTGGTCATAAACTGCAAAGATTACTAGATCTATGCGGTCAGACACTGCAATTATTTCTAGATCTATGTGGTTAGATGCTGCAATTATTTCTAGATCTTTGAGATCAGACCCTACAATAATTTCTAGATCTATGTGGTCAGAACCTGCAGTCATTTGTAGAACTATGTGGTCAGAACCTGCAACCATTTCTAGATCTATGTGGTCAGAACCTGCAGTCATTTGTAGAACTATGTGGTCAGAACCTGCAACCATTTCTAGATCTATGTGGTCAGAACCTGCAGTCATTTGTAGAACTATGTGGTCAGAACCTGCAACCATTTCTAGATCTATGTGGTCAGAACTTGCAAACATTTCTAGATCTATGTGGTCAGAACCTGCTGTCATTTCTAGATCTATGTGGTCAGAACCTGCTGTCATTTCTAGATCTATGTGGTCAGAACCTGTAGTCCTTTCTAGATCTATGTGGTCAGAACCTGCAGTCATTTGTAGAACTATGTGGTCAGAACTTGCAAACATTTCTAGATCTATGTGGTCAGAACCTGCTGTCATTTCTAGATCTATGTGGTCAGAACCTGCTGTCATTTCTAGATCTATGTGGTCAGAACCTGTAGTCCTTTCTAGATCTATGTAGTCAGACACTGCAGTCATTTCTAGATCTATGTAGTCAAACACTGCAGTCATTTCTAGATCTATATGGTTAGAACCTGCAGTCCTTTCTAGATCTATGTGGTCAGAACCTGTAGTCCTTTCTAGTTCTATGTAGTCAGACACTGCAGTCATTTGTAGATCTATGTAGTCAGACACTGCAGTCATTTCTAGATCTATGTGGTCAGAACCTGCAGTAATTTGTAGATCTATGTAGTCCCACCCTGAGCTGCTCCAGCTGCTGATTCTCTTCCTAGATCAGCAGACAGACACAGCTGCTCCTTCACTGAACCTTACAGGAGATTGGCAACAAAAACAAGTGATGATTAATGAAATAGATCTAATCCTGATCCAGAGATTAAAGTCAAAGAGCTGCAGCAGTTAGATCCGCCTGCAGCGAATGGCTCTCCTCTTCCTCACTCAGCTACAATCCCACCAACAAGACGGAGCAACATCTCCTCAGAGACGAACAAACGGCTGGCTCAGAGCTGAGCGGCGGAACTCGGCCTGTTTGCAGCTAAAGACGACAGAGACTGAGGCCTCAGGCCAGGAGTCCTGTTCCACCTCGTCTGCTGTGACTCCATCAGGACTCCTAGGCTCATCTCAGACAGGAGGCCAGGAGTCCTGTTCCACCTCGTCTGCTGTGACTCCATCAGGACTCCTAGGCTCATCTCAGACAGGAGGCCAGGAGTCCTGTTCCACCTCGTCTGCTGTGACTCCATCAGGACTCCTAGGCTCATCTCAGACAGGAGGCCAGGAGTCCTGTTCCACCTCGTCTGCTGTGACTCCATCAGGACTCCTAGGCTCATCTCAAACAGGAGGCCAGGAGTCCTGTTCCACCTCGTCTGCTGTGACTCCATCAGGACTCCTAGGCTCATCTCAGACAGGAGGCCAGGAGTCCTGTTCCACCTCGTCTGCTGTGACTCCATCAGGACTCCTAGGCTCATCTCAAACAGGAGGCCAGGAGTCCGGTTCCACCTCGTCTGCTGTGACTCCATCAGGACTCCTAGGCTCATCTCAGACAGGAGGCCAGGAGTCCTGTTCCACCTCGTCTGCTGTGACTCCATCAGGACTCCTAGGCTCATCTCAGACAGGAGGCCAGGAGTCCTGTTCCACCTCGTCTGCTGTGACTCCATCAGGACTCCTAGGCTCATCTCAAACAGGAGGCCAGGAGTCCGGTTCCACCTCGTCTGCTGTGACTCCATCAGGACTCCTAGGCTCATCTCAAACAGGAGGCCAGGAGTCCTGTTCCACCTCGTCTGCTGTGACTCCATCAGGACTCCTAGGCTCATCTCAGACAGGAGGCCAGGAGTCCTGTTCCACCTCGTCTGCTGTGACTCCATCAGGACTCCTAGGCTCATCTCAGACAGGAGGCCAGGAGTCCTGTTCCACCTCGTCTGCTGTGACTCCATCAGGACTCCTAGGCTCATCTCAGACAGGAGGCCAGGAGTCCTGTTCCACCTCGTCTGCTGTGACTCCATCAGGACTCCTAGGCTCATCTCAGACAGGAGGCCAGGAGTCCTGTTCCACCTCGTCTGCTGTGACTCCATCAGGACTCCTAGGCTCATCTCAAACAGGAGGCCAGGAGTCCTGTTCCACCTCGTCTGCTGTGACTCCATCAGGACTCCTAGGCTCATCTCAGACAGGAGGCCAGGAGTCCTGTTCCACCTCGTCTGCTGTGACTCCATCAGGACTCCTAGGCTCATCTCAAACAGGAGGCCAGGAGTCCTGTTCCACCTCGTCTGCTGTGACTCCATCAGGACTCCTAGGCTCATCTCAGACAGGAGGCCAGGAGTCCTGTTCCAACTCGTCTGCTGTGACTCCATCAGGACTCCTAGGCTCATCTCAAACAGGAGGCCAGGAGTCCTGTTCCACCTCGTCTGCTGTGACTCCATCAGGACTCCTAGGCTCATCTCAGACAGGAGGCCAGGAGTCCTGTTCCACCTCGTCTGCTGTGACTCCATCAGGACTCCTAGGCTCATCTCAGACAGGAGGCCAGGAGTCCTGTTCCACCTCGTCTGCTGTGACTCCATCAGGACTCCTAGGCTCATCTCAGACAGGAGGCCAGGAGTCCTGTTCCACCTCGTCTGCTGTGACTCCATCAGGACTCCTAGGCTCATCTCAGACAGGAGGCCAGGAGTCCTGTTCCACCTCGTCTGCTGTGACTCCATCAGGACTCCTAGGCTCATCTCAAACAGGAGGCCAGGAGTCCTGTTCCACCTCGTCTGCTGTGACTCCATCAGGACTCCTAGGCTCATCTCAGACAGGAGGCCAGGAGTCCTGTTCCACCTCGTCTGCTGTGACTCCATCAGGACTCCTAGGCTCATCTCAAACAGGAGGCCAGGAGTCCGGTTCCACCTCGTCTGCTGTGACTCCATCAGGACTCCTAGGCTCATCTCAGACAGGAGGCCAGGAGTCCTGTTCCACCTCGTCTGCTGTGACTCCATCAGGACTCCTAGGCTCATCTCAGACAGGAGGCCAGGAGTCCTGTTCCACCTCGTCTGCTGTGACTCCATCAGGACTCCTAGGCTCATCTCAAACAGGAGGCCAGGAGTCCGGTTCCACCTCGTCTGCTGTGACTCCATCAGGACTCCTAGGCTCATCTCAAACAGGAGGCCAGGAGTCCTGTTCCACCTCGTCTGCTGTGACTCCATCAGGACTCCTAGGCTCATCTCAGACAGGAGGCCAGGAGTCCTGTTCCACCTCGTCTGCTGTGACTCCATCAGGACTCCTAGGCTCATCTCAGACAGGAGGCCAGGAGTCCTGTTCCACCTCGTCTGCTGTGACTCCATCAGGACTCCTAGGCTCATCTCAAACAGGAGGCCAGGAGTCCGGTTCCACCTCGTCTGCTGTGACTCCATCAGGACTCCTAGGCTCATCTCAAACAGGAGGCCAGGAGTCCGGTTCCACCTCGTCTGCTGTGACTCCATCAGGACTCCTAGGCTCATCTCAAACAGGAGGCCAGGAGTCCTGTTCCACCTCGTCTGCTGTGACTCCATCAGGACTCCTAGGCTCATCTCAGACAGGAGGCCAGGAGTCCTGTTCCACCTCGTCTGCTGTGACTCCATCAGGACTCCTAGGCTCATCTCAGACAGGAGGCCAGGAGTCCTGTTCCACCTCGTCTGCTGTGACTCCATCAGGACTCCTAGGCTCATCTCAGACAGGAGGCCAGGAGTCCTGTTCCACCTCGTCTGCTGTGACTCCATCAGGACTCCTAGGCTCATCTCAGACAGGAGGCCAGGAGTCCTGTTCCACCTCGTCTGCTGTGACTCCATCAGGACTCCTAGGCTCATCTCAAACAGGAGGCCAGGAGTCCTGTTCCACCTCGTCTGCTGTGACTCCATCAGGACTCCTAGGCTCATCTCAGACAGGAGGCCAGGAGTCCTGTTCCACCTCGTCTGCTGTGACTCCATCAGGACTCCTAGGCTCATCTCAGACAGGAGGCCAGGAGTCCTGTTCCACCTCGTCTGCTGTGACTCCATCAGGACTCCTAGGCTCATCTCAAACAGGAGGCCAGGAGTCCGGTTCCACCTCGTCTGCTGTGACTCCATCAGGACTCCTAGGCTCATCTCAGACAGGAGGCCAGGAGTCCTGTTCCACCTCGTCTGCTGTGACTCCATCAGGACTCCTAGGCTCATCTCAAACAGGAGGCCAGGAGTCCGGTTCCACCTCGTCTGCTGTGACTCCATCAGGACTCCTAGGCTCATCTCAGACAGGAGGCCAGGAGTCCTGTTCCACCTCGTCTGCTGTGACTCCATCAGGACTCCTAGGCTCATCTCAAACAGGAGGCCAGGAGTCCGGTTCCACCTCGTCTGCTGTGACTCCATCAGGACTCCTAGGCTCATCTCAGACAGGAGGCCAGGAGTCCGGTTCCACCTCGTCTGCTGTGACTCCATCAGGACTCCTAGGCTCATCTCAAACAGGAGGCCAGGAGTCTGGTTCCACCTCGTCTGCTGTGACTCCATCAGGACTCCTAGGCTCATCTCAAACAGGAGGCCAGGAGTCCGGTTCCACCTCATCTGCTGTGACTCCATCAGGACTCCTAGGCTCATCTCAAACAGGAGGCCAGGAGTCCGGTTCCACCTCGTCTGCTGTGACTCCATCAGGACTCCTAGGCTCATCTCAAACAGGAGGCCAGGAGTCCTGTTCCACCTCGTCTGCTGTGACTCCATCAGGACTCCTAGGCTCATCTCAGACAGGAGGCCAGGAGTCCTGTTCCACCTCGTCTGCTGTGACTCCATCAGGACTCCTAGGCTCATCTCAAACAGGAGGCCAGGAGTCCTGTTCCACCTCGTCTGCTGTGACTCCATCAGGACTCCTAGGCTCATCTCAGACAGGAGGCCAGGAGTCCTGTTCCAACTCGTCTGCTGTGACTCCATCAGGACTCCTAGGCTCATCTCAGACAGGAGGCCAGGAGTCCTGTTCCACCTCGTCTGCTGTGACTCCATCAGGACTCCTAGGCTCATCTCAAACAGGAGGCCAGGAGTCCGGTTCCACCTCGTCTGCTGTGACTCCATCAGGACTCCTAGGCTCATCTCAGACAGGAGGCCAGGAGTCCGGTTCCACCTCGTCTGCTGTGACTCCATCAGGACTCCTAGGCTCATCTCAAACAGGAGGCCAGGAGTCTGGTTCCACCTCGTCTGCTGTGACTCCATCAGGACTCCTAGGCTCATCTCAAACAGGAGGCCAGGAGTCCGGTTCCACCTCATCTGCTGTGACTCCATCAGGACTCCTAGGCTCATCTCAAACAGGAGGCCAGGAGTCCGGTTCCACCTCGTCTGCTGTGACTCCATCAGGACTCCTAGGCTCATCTCAAACAGGAGGCCAGGAGTCCTGTTCCACCTCGTCTGCTGTGACTCCATCAGGACTCCTAGGCTCATCTCAGACAGGAGGCCAGGAGTCCTGTTCCACCTCGTCTGCTGTGACTCCATCAGGACTCCTAGGCTCATCTCAAACAGGAGGCCAGGAGTCCTGTTCCACCTCGTCTGCTGTGACTCCATCAGGACTCCTAGGCTCATCTCAGACAGGAGGCCAGGAGTCCTGTTCCAACTCGTCTGCTGTGACTCCATCAGGACTCCTAGGCTCATCTCAGACAGGAGGCCAGGAGCCCTGTTCCACCTCGTCTGCTGTGACTCCATCAGGACTCCTAGGCTCATCTCAGACAGGAAGGTGTCAGAAACTGGAAGCTCCCCTTGAAGTCTTTGAAACAAAGTTTGATCGTTTCATGAGGAGCCGGCTGAACGTGGCGTTCAGAGAGGGGGGGGGGGGGCGCTCAGTGAGAGGAGCTGCTGAGATGTAGAATCTTCTGTTCTCTGACCTTTAACCCCTGAGGGCCGCTGGCTCTGGGCGCCTCAGACCTCCTCTGGATTGTGGGTTTTATTTGCTCCCTGCTGGAACAATGCTCTGACTAATGGAGATCTAACCAGTCTGCCCTGCAGCCTCTGCAGAGCTGATGGCAGGAAACGCTGCTTTGTTTGAGCCATAAAAACTTGGCTGCTTTGGTCTGGTTGGAGGAGGGAGTCATTACCGAGCCTTGGGTTGTCGGGGCGAAGCCGCAGACGGTATAAAACTGGAGTTACGGGAACAGCAAGCGGCTCCTTCTGGGCCGGCTTTAATCAGAACCTGATCTCAGCTCTGACCGTTTCCTCTAATCGAGTTTATTTCTGGGTTTTTACAGGTACCCACCACTTCTTCCCCACCTTCCAGACGCCCATCCCAGTCGATATGAGGCACCATGAGGGGCGGTACCATTATGAGCCACACCCACTCCACGCCGTCCATGGGTAGGTATCCAACCCCACCTGCTGAAAACTTTTTTCTGTCTGTCCACCATCTTGGATTTAAGAACATTAGCTGCACCTGCAGCGGCCTGCCAGTAGTTGGCAGTGTGTTTCCTGATGGACTTCTGTCCTCTGCAGTGTCTTTACTCAGATAGAACATAAAAACATTCAGATAAACATCTGTCCTCTGCAGTGAGCAACGTGTTAAAATCCTTTATTGAGTCATCAGAGAAAGGAAGCTGATCAAAAACAGGAAAGTCACATTAGTGCTAAAAATGAGCTCATGAACAGAAGCACTTAAACTCGCTGTCGCTGTTTTTCACCAACAGCAACAACTTTGTTTCCAAGTTTGAAGACGTTTCTCTTCCATCCAGGAAGATTTTTCAATCCAAAATGTCAGAAATAGCGTTTAGTTCCAGGTTTTATCCAGCAGCCCAACAAAGCCTGGTTTTAGTTTAGAAAACATGCAAATAGAAACGGATGAACGGGTCCCCCCCTTTGGAATGGGGGTCGTTTGGCTTCTTTGTTAGCCTGCAATGCCCCATACCTGTCTATGTCTCTGAAAGGGGGGTCGTTAGAGGGAATTGTTGGTTTTTCTTTCTTAATATAGATGCTTCCTTCACGCCACTCTCTAACCACCTGTCTTCTTTGTCCAGAATGTGAACATCCTGGTCCTCCAAAGATTATCCTTATGATCTAAATGACCTAAAACCTGGAACTCAACGCTATTTCTGACATTTTGAATTGAAAAATCTTCCTGGATGGGAAGAGAAACGTCTTCAGACTTGGAAACAAAGTCCAGTGGATTGTTTTTTAACTTTTTTGGAACGACTACGACCTTTGGAACCATGGTTGAGCTCAGTGAGCTTCCTGCAGTGGTTTAAATTCCTCATCAGATCAGGTGATGTGCAGGATGAGGTATCCATCAGCAGACCGGCCAGGAAGCAAGTGATCAGTGCGGTGTGGCTCTGATGGACCGCTGCTGGTAGTAGATCAGGATCAAACGGACGTTCATTTGGTCACCATGTATCGGACACATCATCCAGACGATGTTTGCAGACTGTAGAAGCAGAGTTGGACTTTCAGGCCTCTCAGGTTAAGAACCGGCCGCCATTCCAGCGACTTTGAGCGAGTAATTAGCAGCTGTGATCCTGCCTTCCATTCCCAGGAGCCCAGTGACTACAGACTGGATGAGAAAGGCAGATCCCTGGTCGTTCCCTGCTCCAGACGTGGACATTTTGGGAAGCGGTGGAGGAGCAGAGCGCAGCGCTGAGAGGTTAAAATATGCTGCAGGGTTCTGTGTGGTGGAGCTGCGGTCTACGCCGCCCCTGTACACAAACAGATGTGGTCCTGCTCCGCAGGCGGCGGGCCTGCAGAGGCCTCACAGCAGGAATGTGTTGATTAAATACAGTTTACAGATGAAGCGTCTGGCTCGCTGTTTTCTTTGCTTCATTGTTTTGGTTCGGTGAGCGGGAGGAAGGGGAGCGTTCAGCGTGGAGAGGGAGGCGACGTGTTGTTATCTTTAAGCAGTCTCTTCGTCTCCGGGGTCTCGCCGCCGTCGCCGCTGATGGCTGAATCTGAACGCGTTACAGGCAGGAATGTGCTGCTGAAAACACAAAACTGTAGAGCCATCAATCAAAGACTGCGTCATGCTTTATCGCATCGTCTCCACGCAGACTTCACGCAATCAGGACCAAACCGAAGCAGAACGAGGAAAATTAGCCCAACTTTAATCCCAGCTCATCTAACTTCATTATCCTCTTGTCTGCTGGATTCCTGCAGTCCTGATGGATGTGGGATGGAGGGGACAGGGACAGATTCAGGAAGTCTGGGGCCCTAGGCAAAGACAGGCAGGGGCCCCTCTGAATGGAGAAGACATCATATAAACAGCCTTATTCTCCAGATAGAGAAATGTTAATAGAATAGACATCCATCATCTGTTCTAGGTTTTGTCCCTCTCTACAAGCCATGATCTGCTTATCTGTTCTCCATTTTTCATTTGGATGAAATAATAGCTGCATGAATCATGACAGCAGACAAGATAGAGGAGAGCAGGAGGCGGGGTTACCAATCTACTCGCTCTGGAGAGCAGAGTTCGCTGCTTTTAGATGTTGTCTCCAAAGTCTCCAGTAGCAGAAAAAAGTCTCTAGATTTGGCGCTAGGAGCTTTTTAGAAATCAAAGTGCTAGAGGGGTCTGAAAAGTGGCTAAATATAGCGACTAAAGCGCTAAGTTGGCAACACTGCTCTTTGCATTGTTTGTTTTCAAATGGTTTGCTGCTGTCTGTTTGGACCTTTCTGAACATGTGCAGCAAATGGACTGATCCAATATGGTGGACACTGAAGGGGGGGGCTGAGACACACTGAATATTATCAGCGTTCTGATGGCGTTTTAGCCAAAGGATTTTTATCAAAAACATAATTAATGTGCAGAAATAAGGAATAGTTGTGTTAACCATACATGGAAACAGAGTTTTATGGGGCCCCCAGGAACTTGGGGCCCCAGGCAGCTGCCTAGTATTGCCTAATGGTAAATCCACTCCCGGTGGGGATCGTTTCTCTTCATCAGCATGACTTTCCACATCTTAAGCCTCCCAGACAGAAAAACTTTATTCTCCAGATAAGGAATTACCTCATAGGTTTGGGCTTCAGGTTTGTTGCTTACTGGTCCTGGTTTGCTGGTTAACTCGGGTTCGAACTTCTCCAGGTTCTAATTCATGGATATAAACTAAACTTAAACTAAAACCTTATTATAAAAAAAAAAAAAGGAAGTTAAGGACGTCCAGATTGTGGGACAGTTTACTGGTTCTGTCGTTTATTAAAGGAGAACCAGTTTCATTGAACAGAACCACAGCAGAACCTCTTCTTCTTCTTATGGTCCGGTTCATCTCAGCATCACGTCCTGGCTCACAGGTCTGGATTGGGTTTAGAAGCCGGATCCATGCTCGTTCTGAGCGGTTCCGGATGGGCTGACCTGTGACGCCGATCGGACCGGGTCCGCCTCTGTATCAGACGGGTTTCCAGCTGCAGGGGGACTCATGCAGCAGGACCGTGGTATGCTCTTACTCAGGGTATTACTCATCCGCCCAACAAGCCGCTTCTTGTCCAAATCACTTTTTCTCACAGCAGAGTTTTAGTGCAGCAACAACAGAGCATGTAATCACAACCAGAACACGCAGACAAACAGCAATTACCCGCCTGAAAGCATGTCACCCTCTCCTCCATGAAGTATGATCCTCTGCGGGCGGCCTTCTCCGAGTGCCGACCTGTTTCAGTCCTGGTCCTGGATCTGACACCCAAAGCGCTTCGCTGTGATGGACGTGTCTTTATGTGTCTTCAGGAGCGTCCCTTTCAACCTCAGGAAGACACGACGTCTTCAAGTAACATCTTGTCAGGCAGAGGTTGGACTAACAAGCCTTCAATGATGATGGAGTTATTGTCTGCAGCCCCCAGACTGCCTGGAGCTAGAAATGAGGTCTGGTTTAAACTCTGCTGCAGCGAGCAGGAAGAAACACCAGCTTCTGCTTTTCTCAGAAAGAAAGCTGAATGAAACTTAAGTTTTCTCAAACCAGAGGAAAGAATCTACAGATTGAACAGATTTTTTTAAATGTGGATCAGAAACTTTAAAGCTGAAGATTCTGATGGTTTGAACCTAAACTCTGGTCCAGATCTTTTCTTTTTGGTTCAACGGGACAGGAAGGGTTTCAGATCCGCCCCGCTCTAAGGTCTCCTTCAGCTCCTGCCTCTCAATCAGAGCGGATCTTCTTCCAGCAGAACAGGAACTGATGTCATCACTTCCTGAAACCAGGAGGGGATTTACCATTAGGCAATACCAGGCAGTTGCCTAGGGGCCCAAGTTCCTGGGGGCCCCATAAAAGTTTACATGTAGGATTAATCCAACTATTCCTTATTTGTGCACATTCAATGGCCTAACTGTCTGTAAGCAGAGACTGCAGTTGCTTAGGGGCCCCCGACCTCTTAGGGGCCCCGTCACTGACACCTACTAGGACGTCTCCTTGCAAATGTACGACACCAACAGCAAAGCAGACAGCAGGACTTTAATTACTATGTTAATAACTGTGTATAGTTCATTAGACGGTTAGTAAAAAATACACCCATATAATATGTTTCAAACCTCAATAAAGATCCTAAAAGAAGGATGTATTGGAGTATTTTATGTTTTACACTATGACTTGGAATTATGGGTAATTATAGGGGCGTGTTGTACTTCATATGGGGCCCACCCAGATATTGTTGGCCTATTGATGTGCTGTTACGCCATTGAGCACATTAATTATGTTTTTGATAAAAATCCTTTGGCTAAAATGCCATCAGAACGCTGATAATATTAAGTGTGTCTCAGCCCCCCCTTCAGTGTCCACCATATTGGATCAGTCCATTTGCTGCACATGTTCAGAAAGGTCCAAACAGACAGCAGCAAACCATTTGAAAACAAACCATCTAAAGAGCAGTGTTGCCAACTTAGCGCTTTAGTCGCTATATTTAGCCACTTTTCAGACCCCTCTAGCACTTTGATTTCTAAAAAGCTCCTAGCGCCAAATCTAGAGACTTTTTTCTGCTACTGGAGACTTTGGAGACAACATCTAAAAGCAGCGAACTCTGCTCTCCAGAGCGAGTAGATTGGTAACCCCGCCTCCTGCTCTCCTCTATCTTGTCTGCTGTCATGATTCATGCAGCTATTATTTCATCCAAATGAAAAATGGAGAACAGATAAGCAGATCATGGCTTGTCTGCAGTGAAAAGAAGGACTGGGTTATTTATAAAAGTATAAAACCTGGAACTAAACGCTATTTCTGTCATTTTGAATTGAAAAAGCTTCCTGGATGGGAAGAGAAACGTCTTCAAACTTGGAAACAAAGTCCAGTGGATTGATTTGAACTTTTTTAACTCTCATCCAGGCAGCTTTTTCAATACAAAATGTCAGAAATAGCATTGAGTTTGAGGCGTTATGGTCCACTCTATAAAGACGGTCTGGAAGGAGATGATATTCAAAGCCACTATGAACCCCTGAAATTGGC
>NW_024037920.1:57500-134029 GCF_016077235.1 Cyprinodon tularosa
CGGCACACACATATGTTTGCAGCAATATCCCCTTCACTTGCTTCTGTAGCAGAGAGAGCGAGTGAAGGTTAGCGTCTATGGAGGGGGAGCATCCAGATTTAAATAACTGAAAATAAAACTATTCAATTCTATTCAGTTTGTTTCAATAACTCCTATTCACATCATGTCATCTCAAGGCTCTTTCCAGCAATCCCTCACACTAAGCATGCTTGTAGCGACAGTGGAGAGGAAAAACTCCCTTTGAACAGGAAGAAACCTCCAGCAGAACCAGGCTCAGTGTGAGCGGCCATCTGCTGAGGCCCACTGGGGTTCAAGGAGACAGAAGCAGACATAGAAAAAGAAGCATAGATACAAAAGGCAACTGTCAACCAGCTCCACAGGTGGCCCCCCCGTCCAGGAAACACACAGCCAGGCAGACGAGCTCCGAGCCAGCTCCCATGTCAGAGGATGAAGAGAGCACCTCCAGTTAGTCACAGTCAGAGAAACAGGACTACACTGGAAAACAGGCCAAGCTCCAACATCTAGAAACAAAGGTGTTGATGGCAGCAGCACAGCTGATATTTCTCTCCAGGATGGAGTCACAGCCAAACAGGAACAGACCAGATGAAACTACTATGAGAAAAAGCAGAGAGAGCAGAACGTTAGAGATTGAACTAACAGATTCTGCAGAGTGGGAGAATAGAGATAGAATGAAGCAGAGTGATGAAAAAGGGGTCCCTATGTCCTCCAGCAGTCTAAGCCTATAGCAGCATATCTATAGAGATAGCTCAGGATAAATCACTGGCATCAAAATCTTCCTCTGCCTTCTGCCCTCCTTATACTTTTAGAAGTTATTGTTTTTTTAGGTCAACAATTATCCAATTATCTCCATGGAAACGCCCACCACACATCTAGGAGGAGAATGTCTCCTGCGGCTGATTAAACAGATGACGGAGCAAATGGGAAGCTGCTTTCTGTGTAAACATGTCCGGAGGTGAGATGGTTTGGGTTTCTGTTCTCCGTCTGCTGGAAGCAGCAGCTCCTCCCGCTTGGCTGCAGCTCACTGAACGTGTACAGATGAAGGTTACGCCGCTGATTATCACGCTGGCTGTAATCGCTGGTCCGCATCCATTTCGTTTCAAAATGGAAGCCCTGAGGTGCACCTTTCATCAAGGTAGATTCACCGCAGGCTTTGTTTGCTCTGGATTTCGGTCTAAAAAGTCAAAACCGGTTTAGAGACAATAGCAGCAAACTGGTCTCAATAAATCACCAAGTAAAGAAGTAAATCCCCATGATGACAATCAGTACAACTCTCAGAAGTTTCCATCTAATCATCGTCATCATCAGTGAGGTTCTTGCAAGGTCAAAAGGATCCAGAAAGAGTCAGATTGATTCTGTTGGATCTTCTCATAATTATTCAAGGTTCTTTGAGATTTCCGAGCCACAAAAGTGCAGGAATCCTTCCTAGTGGTGGTTCCTCTGGACTGACTGGGACTCAGAACACCAGAACAGTTCTAGGAACTTTTTGGGTTGGAAATAACTTGGATCTCTGGAGGAAAACGTTCTGTTGGATTCAGTCTTTGACTACTGCAGATTAAAGATTTAGATTAGGCCTTAAACCTAAAGCCTGGTGGCCACAGGTACGGTGATGGCAGTATAATAGTTTGTTTCCACTTGTACTGGTGCCTTGCTCAAACTGGAGGGAATAATGCCAGAAGAAAAGGTTCCTAACCTGAAATCAGGACGGACCTGAGGAACCAACTGGTTTTCAGCGATGAGTACAGCTTGGATGTGCTCTCTTCATCCTCTGACATGGGAGCTGGCTCGGAGCTCGTCTGCCTGGCTGTGTGTTTCCTGGACGGGGCCGCCTGTGGAGCTGGTTGACAGTTGCCTTTTGTATCTATGCTTCTTTTTCTATGTCTGCTTCTGTCTCCTTGAACCCCAGTGGGCCTCAGCAGATGGCCGCTCACACTGAGCCTGGTTCTGCTGGAGGTTTCTTCCTGTTCAAAGGGAGTTTTTCCTCTCTACTGTCGCTACAAGCATGCTTAGTGTGAGGGATTGCTGAAGAGTCAATGAGTCGATGCAATCAACTGGTTTTCCTTAGATAGAAAACTTTGAATCAATCTGACTGGATGATCTGGTGAACTGGAAAGTGACCTGAGATTACCTGATGTGAATTGGAGCTATAGAAATAAACTGAATAGAATTTAATTTATAACATACCTCTAATTGGTAAAAGTTTAACCAAAAGAAAAAAAAAAGAACGACATTAATCTCAATCAGCTGGTTTTCCTTGGATAGAAAACCAGTTACAGTCAGAGAAACAGGACAACACTGAAAAAAAGGGGTCCCTATGTCCTCCAGCAGTCTAAGCCTATAGCAGCAGAACTATAGAGATAGATCAGGATAACCTGAGCCACTCTAACTAGAAGCTTTATCAAAAAGGAAAGTTTTAAGCCTAGCCTTGTGTGTTGTCCCTAATCCCAGCTCCTCCATGTCCCCCCCCCCCTGGAGAAGGTGGAGGCCCAGTGAGCTGTCAGCTGTATGGAGGAGTTAATCTGGTTCTTACAGGTTCTGACACCTTAAACGCAGCTTTACTGCTCACAGGTGTGAACAATGTTCCTGAACTTCATGAGTTTCCTGCAGGGAAATAGTTGCTAATGTTTGTTCACCTGATGCTCAGTGATGACCTCATCCTGGGGTATAATGTTAGCTCTGACCAGGAGCCGATGCCCTGAGGGCCCTCTCTCCAGGAGGAGGCGCTCTGTCCTCTGATCCCGTCCTTCAGGGTTCCATCCTTCCATCCTAGATCCGGGTTCTGCAGCGTTTCCATGCGTTCTGATGACTTCCACATAGAACATGTTCTCTTCTCCTCTCTTCTCTCATGCAGTGACCCACGAGCATTTGAAGGACCGAGCCCTGTTCAGTTTCCCCCCTCCTCCGCCAGGGGCCAACCCTTCAGAGTACTACCACCTGATGGCCAGCGCCAGCCAGAGGAGCCCCTACGGCGACCTGCTGATGCAGAACGGCGCGGCAGCGGCCGCCGTCCATCTGCCGGATTACATCAGCCCTGTGGACGGTGAGAACGGCCAGAGTTCTGCTCCATCAGCAGCTCACATGGCAGCCATGTTTGTTCTCCTTCCTCCTGCCGTGGTTTCCATCCCTTCCTGTCCTCCATTGGAAGCTGACCGCCTGCATGCTGGCGTTCTCTAGTTTTCTGTGTTTTTTGGGTTGCAGTTGTTTTCGGTTGAGAACAGGAACCGGTTTAAAGCTGAGTCTGGAAAAGTGTTATACTCTGACAGGAAGAATGTTACGGGAAATATTTTCCCATCGGTTCACAGAGACCGGCCTGTTCTTCTGATGAGTTAGAGACTCTTTCACCAACCTGGAGCTGGATTTAAACAGCATCCGGAGTCCAGAACAGGCTGCCTTTCTGGGGCATCAGAATCTGATACCTGCAGGAGCCTTTGGTTCCATCCAACCAGCCCCCCCATCAACAAACTGCTGCAGGGGGGGAGGCCTGAAGACCGCAGACCTCTCCTCCTGACTGACACAGAGCTATAAGATCTGCTGCTTGATTACTCGGCCATTAATCTTAGAAACGTCCCCCATCAGAGGCGAACGCAGCGGGGCTGAAGGTGTCCCCCCCCTTTCCTCCCCCCGTCCTCCTCAATAACCTCGGTTGGCCACTTTGTTTGCTTTTTGGCCACAACCTCGGTCACCCCGTTTGGCCGCTCCGCTGCCTCCATCCCAGGCTGACTGATGTGGTCAGCGGTGGGGGGCTCTGCCCGTCCGGAGGCTCTTCCACTCACAGAGACCATATTGACTGAGGCAGCTCGCTAATGGCCGCCGCGGACCGCCTCAGATTGAATCAAAGAGCTTATTTAGTGGGAGAGCGTGGCCATAGCAGTGGTGAAGGTGGCAAATGTGAGCTACATCCATTCCTGCCTGTTTGTTTTGGGTGAATGCACAGATAAATATTAAGAAATCAATTTATGCATTAATATTCAGCAGACCCACCACAAAGCCTGAAAGCCCTCAGTGAACCCAAGAACAGGACGGCTGTGAGGGTGGAAAAGTTTCCCAGTCTGTGACCCAGTGGGGGAACCTGATGCTCTGCTGCAGGCTTTCTGGGGGACACCTCAAACCAGAGCCTCACCACCGTCTGGAGTTTCTACCAGAAACTGGTCCTTACTGGGATGACTGGGATCCTGATTCCTCTCCAGTATGAGACAATTATCCTGCTACCTTCTGTTGGTCCATCCAGGGGCTTTACTGAAGTCTGCCTGGCTGTGTTTCCTGGACGGGGCCGCCTGTGGAGCTGGTTGACAGTTGCCTTTTGTATCTATGCTTCTTTTTCTATGTCTGCTTCTGTCTCCTTGAACCCCAGTGGGCCTCAGCAGATGGCCGCTCACACTGAGCCTGGTTCTGCTGGAGGTTTTTTCTGGTTTTCCTTAGATAGAAAACTTTGAATTAGAGCTGCACCCAACGCAAAGCAGTGCGGCGCGGGACAAATATTGAAAGCTCATTGTGGAGTGAACTCAACAGGAAGTGAAACGTTTTATCGTTTCCTCGCTAAACATGGAGTCTAGGGAATCTCCAGTTATTCTGGATTCCAGAATCACTTCCTTCTAAGAGGAGAGCGGGAACTGATTCCGAATTGTTTGGAAGTTTGACTGAAATCGGATGTTTCTAACTTTCCAAACGGAGATTATTCAAACTATGGCCTGATTCAGGGAAGATACTAACTGCAGTAGAATATATTAACCCATTCAGTGTCTTTCCACTGGAAGTTGGACAGAATATTTTCCTGTTGTAGGAAGATGTTTTACTTCCTGATCCAGTTTGGAACTAAATCAATCCTCTAGCGATCAGAGATGACGGCTGATTTATCTGATTAAAACACTAAATGTTCATATTAGTGAGATGCAGAAGGAATCCTCCATGTTCCTGTTCGCTCGGTTCCTCCTGGAAACAGGAACAGGAAGTAAGAACGGGAAACAGGAACAGGAAGTAAGAACGGGAAACAGGAAGTAAGGACGGGAAACTGGAGCAGGAAGTAAGGACGGGAAACTGGAGCAGGAAGTAAGAACTGGAAACAGGAACAGGAAGTAAGGACGGGAAACTGGAGCAGGAAGTAAGGACGTGAAACTAGAGCAGGAAGTAAGGACGGGAAACTAGAGCAGGAAGTAAGAATGGGAAACTGGAGCAGGAAGTAAGAACTGGAAACAGGAGCAGGAAGTAAGAACTGGAAACAGGAGCAGGAAGTAAGAACGGGAAACAGGAACAGGAAGTAAGGATGGGAAACAGGAGCAGCAAGTAAGAACGGGAAACAGGAGTGAAAGTAAGGATGGGAAAAAGGAGCAGGAAGTAAGAACGGGAAACAGGAACAGGAAGTAAGAACGGGAAACAGGAGCAGGAAGTAAGAACGGGAAACTGGAGCAGGAAGTAAGAACGGGAAACAGGAACAGGAAGTAAGAACGGGAAACTGGAGCAGGAAGTAAATCATCATTTCCAACTTTTATTGATTTAAGTTTTCTGAACTTCATGTTGATCTGAAGCATCTAGAGCAGGAGGAGGAATCTGTGGGGTGTAACTACAGGAGGGGTGTAACTACAGGAGGGGTGTAAATACAGGAGGGGTGTAACTACAGGAGGGGTGTAAATACAGGAGGGGTGTAACTACAGGAGGGGTGTAACTACAGGAGGGGTGTAAATGCAGGAGGGGTGTAAATGCAGGAGGGGTGTAAATGCAGGAGGGTGTAACTGCAGGAGGGGTGTAACTACAGGAGGGGTGTAACTACAGGAGGGGTGTAACTACAGGAGGGGTGTAAATGCAGGAGGGGTGTAACTACAGGAGGGGTGTAACTACAGGAGGGGTGTAAATGCAGGAGGGGTGTAAATGCAGGAGGGGTGTAAATGCAGGAGGGTGTAACTGCAGGAGGGGTGTAACTACAGGAGGGGTGTAACTACAGGAGGGTGTAAATGCAGGAGGGGTGTAACTACAGGAGGGGTGTAACTACAGGAGGGGTGTAAATGCAGGAGGGTGTAAATGCAGGAGGGGTGTAACTACAGGAGGGGTGTAAATGCAGGAGGGTGTAAATGCAGGAGGGGTGTAACTACAGGAGGGGTGTAAATGCAGGAGGGTGTAAATGCAGGAGGGGTGTAACTACAGGAGGGGTGTAAATGCAGGAGGGGTGTAAATGCAGGAGGGGTGTAACTACAGGAGGGGTGTAACTACAGGAGGGGTGTAAATGCAGGAGGGTGTAAATGCAGGAGGGGTGTAACTACAGGAGGGGTCTAAATGCAGGAGGGTGTAAATACAGGAGGGGTGTAACTGCAGGAGGGGTGTAACTACAGGAGGGGTGTAAATGCAGGAGGGTGTAAATGCAGGAGGGGTGTAACTACTGGAGGGGTGTAAATGCAGGAGGGGTGTAAATACAGGAGGAGTGTAAATACAGGAGGGGTGTAACTACAGGAGGGGTGTAAATACAGGAGGGGTGTAACTACAGGAGGGGTGTAACTACAGGAGGGTTGTAAATACAGGAGGGGTGTAACTACAGGAGGGGTGTAAATGCAGGAGGGGTGTAAATGCAGGAGGGGTGTAACTACAGGAGGGGTGTAAATGCAGGAGGGGTGTAACTACAGGAGGGGTGTAACTACAGGAGGGGTGTAAATGCAGGAGGGGTGTAACTACAGGAGGGGTGTAAATGCAGGAGGGGTGTAACTACAGGAGGGGTGTAAATACAGGAGGGGTGTAACTACAGGAGGGGTGTAAATGCAGGAGGGGTGTAACTACAGGAGGGGTGTAAATGCAGGAGGGGTGTAACTACAGGAGGGGTGTAAATGCAGGAGGGGTGTAAATGCAGGAGGGGTGTAACTACAGGAGGGGTGTAAATACAGGAGGGGTGTAAATACAGGAGGGGTGTAAATGCAGGAGGGGTGTAAATGCAGGAGGGGTGTAACTACAGGAGGGGTGTAACTACAGGAGGGGTGTAACTACAGGAGGGGTGTAAATGCAGGAGGGGTGTAAATACAGGAGGAGTGTAACTACAGGAGGGGTGTAACTACAGGAGGGGTGTAACTACAGGAGGGGTGTAAATGCAGGAGGGGTGTAACTACAGGAGGGGTGTAACAACAGGAGGGGTGTAAATGCAGGAGGGGTGTAACTACAGGAGGGGTGTAACTACAGGAGGGGTGTAAATGCAGGAGGGGTGTAAATACAGGAGGAGTGTAAATACAGGAGGGGTGTAACTACAGGAGGGGTGTAAATACAGGAGGGGTGTAACTACAGGAGGGGTGTAACTACAGGAGGGGTGTAAATGCAGGAGGGGTGTAACTACAGGAGGGGTGTAACTACAGGAGGGGTGTAAATGCAGGAGGGGTGTAACTACAGGAGGGGTGTAAATGCAGGAGGGGTGTAAATGCAGGAGGGGTGTAACTACAGGAGGAGTGTAACTACAGGAGGGGTGTAAATGCAGGAGGGGTGTAACTACAGGAGGGGTGTAAATGCAGGAGGGGTGTAACTACAGGAGGGGTGTAACTACAGGAGGGGTGTAAATGCAGGAGGGGTGTAACTACAGGAGGGGTGTAACTACAGGAGGAGTGTAACTACAGGAGGGGTGTAACTACAGGAGGGGTGTAAATGCAGGAGGGGTGTAACTACAGGAGGAGTGTAACTACAGGAGGGGTGTAAATGCAGGAGGGGTGTAACTACAGGAGGGGTGTAACTACAGGAGGGGTGTAACTACAGGAGGGGTGTAAATGCAGGAGGGGTGTAAATGCAGGAGGGGTGTAACTAAGGGGGGGGTGTAAAATCAGGAGGGGTGTAAATGGGGGAGGGGTGTTTAACTACGGGGGGGGTGTTTAAATACAGGAGGGGTGTAACTAAGGGGGGTTTTAAAACGCTCCATTGCTCTGGGAGGGAAATTTCTAAAAACCTCAAACGATTGAATTCCAGCTTTAAAAGAGCTGTTTTGGAAGGGCGAGGGAAAATTAGAGGTTTGAGTGAAAAGGGAGGGGGGGGGTGACATGGGGAGGCATTCAGAGGGCCGCCCGTCTCCGCCGGTATGCAAAGGGGTGGGGGGGGCAGGGAAAAATCCCCGGGGGTTTGTGGCAAAACCCTTTGGGGCCCGCGACAAAAGGGGGCTGCCCCCAAAAAAAAGGTTTGCCGTCCCCGGGGAAAAAAAAGGTTTTTTTGAAGTTTCCCGCAGAAAGGGGGGGGAGGGGGGAGAATTTTGTGCAAAGATGTTTGGGGCTGAGGGGAAGTGGGGGGGGGGCCCGGGGCCCCCCCAGGGGCAAACAAAAACTTAACTAAATGTTAGCTGGTTTAGGGGCGTTTGGTGGAAGTGTGTGCATAAAAAAGCTGGCGTTCCCCTAACGGTGGCTTTGAGTTTAGTCAGAAGGGGTCAGTTTTTTAAAATCATCAAAGTCCCCCAAAATTCAGATTGGGTAAAATAGATGAAAATTAAAAAAGGGAAACTAGAGGAAAAAAAGGGAGAGGGGGGGGAAAGGGTGGCGGGGGTGGAGAGGGGAACCAACCTTTATCCTCCTTTTCCACCCTTCCCCCTTTTTCCTTTTAAACACATCCATCCTTCCCCTCCATCCATCATCAACCTTTATATTTCCAAAAACCTTTTTAAACCCTTCCCCTCCCTTTTCCTTTCCTCTACCTCCAAAAACATCCATCCGCCTCCCTCCTTTATCCTTTCCCTCATCCTTTCCTTCATCCCCTTTCCAAAAAATATCCATCCATTAATTCCCTCCCCTCAATTTCCCTCAATTCCATCCATCATCCATCAAAAAATTAAAACCCTCCTCCATCCCCCTTTATCCATCCCATCATCCATCCATCAAAAACCATCCATAATCCATTTCCCTCCCCTCCAACCCCCAACCATCAAACCATCCAAAAAAAACCCTCCTTCCCCATCCACCATCCCTCATCCATCCTTTATCCATCCAAATCATCATATCAAAACCTTTCCCTCTTTCCCCCCATCTTCAATCCCTTTTTACCCATCCAACCAAAACAAACCAACCATCATCCATTTCCCTTTCCCTCATCCATCCCCTTCATCCATCCCTTTATCCTCCATTTCCTTCCCCCATTTATCCTTTTTCCCTCAAACATCCCATCCTTCCACATCCCTTCCTTCCATCCATCTTCCCTCCACCCCTTTCAAATTTAATCCAAACTTATCATTTCCCAAAAAACATCCCTCCTTCATCCATCATAAAATTTATCCATCCTTTTTCCATCCATTCCCAACCACACATTCCTTCCCAAAAATTATTTCCATCACAACCTCAAAAATCCTTCCAATCCTTACATTCTTTCCTCCATCCAAACCCCCTTCATCCTTTTTCTCCAAATATTCCCCTCCTTTTTTCCTTCCTTTAAAAAATCCAACCCCTTAACCATCCAACTTTCCATCCACATCCTCCCTTCCCGCCTCCATATTTCCTCCCCCATCCTCCATCCCTTTGCCATTACATAAACCATCCTTCCCAAAAATCCAGCCCTACTTTTTTCCCTTCCTCCTTTGCCATTTCCTCCCCATTTCCCTCATCTGCCACCTTTCCCTCCATCCACTTCCCTCAAAACCTTTCCTTTCCATCTTCCCCCATTCATCCACCTTTCCCTCCAAACACCTTTATCCACCAAACATCCAAACCAAACCATCCATTCCCTTTTTCCATCCTCCTCATCAAACCTTCTCCCTCCATCCATCCCTCCATTCTTTCCCTATCACCTCCTTTCCATCCCCTAAACCCTCCTTTCCCTCCATCCATCAAAACCCAAAATCATCCCTCCCCATCCATCATCCCCCTTTCCCTTTTTCCATCCAAAATCATCCCTCCCCCTTCCATCCCTTCATTTCCCTCATCCATCCAAACATCATCCCTCCCCCATCCCTCCTTTTTCCATCCCATCATCCCTCCCAAAACATCTTCCCTCCCCCTCCAAACCTCTTTCCTCCATCACCATCCATCTTCCCTCCAAACAATTTCCCTCCCTTCCCTCATCCAAACCTTAATTCCATCCAAAAAAATATCCTTTCCCAAAAATACTTTCCTCATCCCTCCAAAATACCATCTTCATCCCTCCAAAATTTTATTCCTCCCTCCTTTCCATCCATATTTAAACCTTCATCAATCCAAAAATTTATCCCCCTCCCTATCCATCCATCATCCTTCCCTCCTTATCCATCCATCCCTCCATCCATATCATCCCTCATCCATCCTCCATCCATCCATCCATCCATCATCCATCCTCATCCTTTCCCCTTTCCCTCCATAAACCATCATCATCCAACCCTCATCCATCCATCCTTTTTCCAAACCCTTTTTTTCCTTCCCCAAAAATTTATCCATCCAAAAACATCCATCCATCTTACATCCCTCCTTCCCTCCCTCTTTTCCCTCCATCCCTCATCCCTTTCCCTCCCTCATCCCTCCAAAAAAATCATCCCTCCATCATTCCCTTCCCTTTTTCCCCCATCATTTCCCTCAAAACTCATCCCAAAACCTTCATCCATCCTCCATTTCCCTTCCTTTCCCTCCAACCCTTCCCCATACCTTCATTCCCTTTCCCTAACCATCCTTATCAATTTCCCTCCACCTTCTTCCATCATCCTTTCCCCAATTTCCAAACCACCATCCTTTCCCTCCCTCAAACCCCTCCATCTTCCTTTCCCCATCCATCCATCCAACCATCATCCACATCATCCACCCTCCTTTCCTTATCCCCCTTCCCCTCATCCCTCCATCCCTTCCCTCCCCCATCCAAACCATCCTTCCATCCATTTTTTTCCCCATCTTACAGCCTTCTTTTTTCAACTTTCCCCTCCACCCTTTAATTTCCCTTTATCCTTTTTTATCCCGAATCCCTTTTATTCAATTATTCCCTTTTTAAAAACCATTTCCTTTCCCTTTTTCCTTTTCCTTCCAAAACCCTTTCCCCACCCTTCTTCCAGCCAAAACACCCGCTTCACGCCAGAAATCCTTCCCCCTTAAAATTCCAATATTTCCTTTCCCTCATCATCCTTCAAACCATCCCTCCCCTTCCCTCCATCACCTTTAAACCATCAAACATCCATCCATATTAAACCCTCATTTATCCTTCCATCCCATCTTTCCCTCCAAACCTTTATCCTCACCATCCTCAAAACCATCCCTCCTTTCCCCATCAACATCAACTTTCCCTCCTTCCCTTTCCTTCCTCCTTCCCTCCTTTATCCCCCATAACCATCCCATCCCTCCTCCCATTTTCCACCATCCATCCTCCACAATCCTTTTTATTTCCCTCCATCCTGCCAATTTTTATGCCCTATCCAAACCCTTCATTAACCTCCATTCCTTCCCCCATTTCACCATCATTCATTTCCTTCCATCATCACCTCCCAAATCCCCCCATTCCATTCCCCTATCCATACTTTCCCTCTTCCCTCCCTCCTTTTTCCAAAACCAACCATCATCCATTCCATCCATCCAACCATCCATCCATCCCTCCTTAAACCAAAAAAATCATCCTCCTCTTTAACCAACCATCCATCCTTTATTTCCCTCATCAACCTTTATCCTTTCCAAACTTTTCCATCCCATCATCCATCCAACCCCTTTCCCTCGCCATCCAACCCTTTCCTTTATTTCCTTCCTTTCCCTTCCCTTCCCCTCCTTTCCCCTTTCCTCCATTTCCTTTATCCCATCCAAAACCATTTCCATCCTCATTTTATCCTTTCCCTCATCCCAACCTTCAACCCCCAACATCCATCTTTCCATACCCTCCATCATCCATTCCCTCCATCCCTCCCTCATCCATTTCCTTTCCCTCCATCATCCTCAAACCCATCAAACCATCAATTTCCCAAACCTCATCCAAACCATTTCCAATTCCCTTCATCATCCCCTCAAAAATCCATCTCCATCCATTTATCCCTCCATCATCCATCCATCATCCCTCCATCCATCCATCCCTCCATCCCCAACCATCATCCATCATCCTCCATCAATCATCCATCCCTCATCCAACCATTTATCCAACCCTCCCTCATCCATCCTCCAAACCATCATCCATCCATCCATCCCTATCCATCCATCCAAACATCCCTCATCCATCCATCATCCCTCCACAAACCATCCAACCCTCCATCCATCATCCCTCCCTCATATCCACCATCCATCCCCCATCCCTCCATTTATTCCATCATCAACCATCACCATTTCATCCATCCATCGATCATCCCCTCCATATCCATCCATTTCCTTCCCCTCCCCTCAACCATCCATCCAAACCATCCAAACCATCCATCATCCCCTCCAAACCTTTATCCATCCATATTTCCCTCCATCCCTTTATTTCCCTCCATCCTCCCTCATCCATCCCCTCATCCAACCCCATCCATATCCCCTCCCTCATCCCTCCATCATCCCTCCCTCCATCATCCATCCCACCTCCCTCCCATCCATCATCCATCCATCCCTCCCCCATCCCTCCCTCCATTTCCCCCCTATCCATCCATTTAAACAAACCATCCCAAACATCCATCATCCAATTTTAAACCATCCCATCCCCCAACCATCCATCATCCATCCCTCATCCCTCCCTCCCTCCCAATCCATCCATCCAACCCTCCCTCCATCCATCCCTAAACCAATCCATAATCCATCCATCATCCATTTCCCTCCATATCCATATATCCATCCCTCCCTTCCCTCCATCCATCCCTCCATCACCCATCCATCCCTCCATCATCCATCCATCAAACCATCCATCCCCCTCCATCATCCCTCCCTATCCATCCATCCATATCCCCCCCCTATCCATCCATCAAACCATCCATCCCTCATCCACCATCATCCCTCATCCTCCCTCCATCCATCAAACATCCTCCCTTTCCCTCCCTCCATCATCCATTTCCCAAAATATATCCATCCCTTTCCCTCCCAAACCCTCCATCCCTCATCCATCATCCATCCATCATCCCCTCCAAAAAAATATCCATCCATCAACCCCCTCCAACCATCCATCCATCATCCATCCATTCCAAAAACCTCCCCCCTCATCCCCTCCCTCCATCATCCCTCCATCATCCATCCCTCCCTCCTTTATCCAAAAATCCATCCATTTATCCCTCCATCATCCATCCCTCCATTCCCCTATCCCCCTCCATCCTCATCATCCTTCCCTCATCCACCATCCATCCCTCCCTCATCCATCCCTCCATCAATCATCCAAACCATCCATCCATCATCCATCCCCCATCATCCATCCATCCATCATCCATCATCCATCCATCATCCATCCATCCATTTCCCTTCATTTATATAAACCTTTCCCTTATCCATCCAAAACATCCATCCCTCATCCATCCCTCCTTTTATCCCCTTTCCCTCATCCATCTTTCCCTCCCTCAATCTTCCCTCCTTTCCCTCCCTCATCAATCCACCTTATCCTTTCCCTCCATCCATCATCCAAACCCCTCCCTTTCCCTCCAAAATCCATCCAAACATCATCCTTCCATCATTTAAACCAACCATCCTCCTTTAAACCCTCATCCAAACCAAACATCCAAAACCAAAACTCATCCATACTCATCCATCCCCATCCATCCTCATCCATTCCCTCCAAACCAAACATCCATCCATCCATCCATCCTCCCTCATCCATCCCTATCCCTCCAAAACCCTTTCCCTCCATATACCCTCACCATCAAACCTCTTTTGGTTTTGATGGTTTTTTTCTGCGACCCTTTCCCGTTTTTTTTCCTTTAGGGCTCATCACCGCCCCCCTCCGTTCCCCTCAAGGGGTTCTTTTTTTCTTTCCCACCTTGACATTTTTCTTTCTTGCTTTTTTTCTTCTGACTTTATTTCTGTCAGTCCTAATATGGTCACAGACCGTCTGGTGTCTTTGTTCCAGTAACCCTCACAGACTGGGGGCCAAAGCTCCATCCACACAGATAAAAACTGACCACCTGTTGGATCTGCACCTGGTTAGCAGAGCAGCTTTGCTCCTGCTGTCCAGTTTCTCAGTGTTTTTAGAATCTCGGGACGTCTGTGTTATTAGAAATTTTTTGCCACGGCATCCACGGGGGGGGGTTTATGGGCCCCCAGGGGATAACCTCCAATTAAGGTTCCCCTTTAAATCGCTAAAGCACACTGCTTGAAAAAAAAACCTGAGCACATACCTCCTCTCTGCGGTCCTTTTTAAATATTTTTCCTCTCTCTGCTGTATCAGTGTGTAATTACGTCTCTCTATATAAATCCAGATCCCACAATTACAACCAGCCGTGACTCGGCCCCACATAGCAACGCAGCACGCATGCGTACTCACACTGCGGAGCGCGCACGGCTGCACCGCCTCGGCCTGAGCAACATCTGTTTTCTCACTCGGTGCCAGAACATGTTCGCCCTTTCAATTATAACCTCCACCTATAAAACATTCCGTCTGTTGTGATGGAGACGTTCAGACCAGGTTGAACTCCCCCAGCAGCCTGATCAGTCAGTGGCGGGTGGAGAAGCTGTGCTGGAAAGATCTAAGGATGGCTGTAAGATTGGAGGTGCAGGGCAGATTTTGGGAACGTGCCCAAAGGGGGCGGGGGCGGCGCCAGGCTACCAAGCCATGAGGCCGTTTCCTTCTTCATGAAGGGATGCATTAATGCACACATCTTCTGTTAAGTCCTGCTGGCAGGACGGGTTATTGTAAAAATAAATGGCGGCCGTCCTCAGGCAGGGTGGGGTTACGCTCAGAGCCCCCTCCCTGACCGTGCCATACCCGTTCATTTATTTCCAACTAACCAAACGCCATCCTGAACGGCTCGTTGTTCCTGACGACTCTTTCATTCACTCCTCTGTAATTTTCAGCACTTTTTGTTTTTTCCTCTACGCCCCGCCCCCCCCTCTCCATGTTGTCTGCCGTCAGACGTTCCCAGGGGCCCTTTAACTGAGTGCACATGTCGGCAGTTTACGACTCGCCACCTCCAACTGTTGCAGCCCAGCAGCCGCTGTGATTACGCCTGAATGATTGTAGCCGGAGGCGCCGTGAGCTGCCGGCGGAGCGGCTGCCATGTTGGTGGGTGTCAGGTAGGAAGGGAAACTGTGACGGCCCCATAAAGCGTTTCCTGCCTCTCGCACCTCTGATCCTCAGAAACTCCCAGCAGTCGGGCTGCAGCGTCTGCTGGTCCGATCTGTGGAGCTGCTCACGGTTTGAGGGGCAAAGCGTTTGTAAGACGGAGGTCAGCCTGATGTGTTTATGTTTGATTTCTACAGAGACGGGTTTCCTCGATGGTTCTGAACAGAACCTTTGTTCTGTTCTAATCAGTCTGATTAAATTGCCTCCATTAACTTCGCTCCAGGACTGAGACAGATTTCTATCACTCTAATGACGAGGGGCTACGCTTGGAGAGAGAGGGGCAGATTGGAGAAGGCTTCTGCAGGGACCAGATCCAGTTCTGATCCAAGGTTCTGGTTTAACATTCAGATCCAAAACTCTTCTCTAAATATTAGGAAACCAGAACCGTGTTCTGTCAGATGAGCATACCCACAGTCAGTTCCCGTTTATTTCTTTAGTTTTATATGAAAAATAGACTAATAAACTACTTGATCCCTTTAGTCATGTACAACAAAACTATTTAATGATTTACTTTTTGGTATTGTTTTAAGCTTATGGCGATTTTATGGAAGAAAAACAGCCTCATTGGAATCTGCCTCACCGAATTTAAAACACTGAATTTTTTTACCCATTGAATTCCTCACATTGAATTTATATCTGGTAAAAATTTGTTTGAGAAAAATTCGTCTGCAAATGTGTTGACCTGAACTTGAGCCAAAGCAATCTACACTCCATGCAGTTGAGCAGCTTCTAGCCAATGAAATTAGCCCATTTGGTCACGTGACACAACAGTTGGACGTAGCTTTGCTTGTGGCCGAATGAAGCTGAATTAGTTTTTCTTGTTAAATAGATATGATTACAAAATGTCAGGTAGCTACTAAAAGACAGCCATTAGAGTTTTTCATCTAATCGACTGGGTGAAATAACCGAGCCAATCACAGTGCAGCACCCCCGTCTGTCAAGGCTCTTGGTTTGATCTGGATGAAGCGTAACCTGCGTAAATCTAGATGGATTTGCTCCACATATCCATCTGGAAACCTTCCGTTGAAGTAATTTTGGGAAGGGGCGAAAATACTGGTTAGCTGATTGGCCTATGTTGGTGATAGACGGGCCAAATAAACCAATCAGATCAACGAAGCATATGACGTACTAACAGAGCGACGACGAAGAGGAGCCACTTGATAGATCAAACTCTTGCCGAAACCAGTCGGGAGAAGAGCAAAAACATCTTTTCCTCTGAGAAAAGCCTCCAGAGCAGTGTTTTGCTCTTCTTTCAGTGAAGAAATACTCTGTAATTCCCATAAAACTTGCTCGATAGCCACGCTAACGCTAGTTTCATCGGCTGAAGCCGCCATGTTCTTTAGACTGAACTGTCGCGCTTCTCGTTGCGTCACACCTCAACCCGCCTCAAAGCCAACGCTGATTGGACGTTCGTTTGGTGAACGGCTCCAAATTTTCTTTAACGGAGAGTCTCCGGACTGATCTGCGAGTGAATTCTTGAAAGCTTGCGAGATCAGGATGGTCTCACCAGGCTAGAGGAAGCGGCCGGCGGCAAACTTCCTTTTTTTTCTGACAAAATGAGCTAATTTCATTGGCTGGAAGCTGCTGATTGAGTGTAGATTGCTTTGGCTTGAGTTTACCAAAAGGTCAATATTTTTTGCAGCTGAAATTCGGTGTAAGGAATTCAATGTTTAAAAAAATTCAGTGTTTAAAATTTGGTAAACAAAAAAGGCAGATTTCAATTAGACATTTTCTTCCAAACAATCTGTCCTTAAATAGTTTTTTTTTTTTTTTACATGACTAAAGGGATACACGCCCGGTGAGGTAGTTTAAAATCTGACGTCTTGCTTATTGACTATAGGTATGCTGGTCTGACAGAACTCCGGTTCTGGTCCAAGGTTCTCATCTCTGGAGCCGTTCCAAGGTTCTGGTTCAGAGTCCTTGTCCACGGTGCTTATGTTAGTTCTTGGCAAGGTCCTGGTCCAAGGTCCTGGTCCAAGGTCCTGGTCCCAGGGGCAGTTTCTCCATCTGTATCACTACCATTAAATCTAAAGTGTCCGATCAGCTGATGAACACGTCTGAGTTTGGTGGTTTGGAGAAAAACCCTCCATTCTGGTCCAGGTAGCCTGAAGCGGTTCTAAGGTCTCATCATGTCTCCGTTTTGTCCCCGTCCAGTCTCCCGTTTCTCCAGTCCAAGGCTGACACCGCGGCTGAACAGGAAGAGGGCGCTGTCCATCTCGCCGCTGTCAGACGCCAGCATCGACCTGCAGACCATGATCCGGACCTCACCGAACTCCCTGGTGGCCTACATCAACAACTCCCGCTCCAGCTCCGCTGCCAGCAGCTCCTACGGACACCTTTCAGTGGGAGGAATCAGGTGGGAATGTCAACGAACAGAGAGGAGCTACTAGCATGTCAGGACCTCCCTCCAGCAGACAGTCAGTCATTGTTCAGGGTTTCTGAAGGTCTTTGAAGCTTCGTTTAGGCCGGTCTAAAGGTCCAGGACAACCCTGACCTCTGTGTACATTGATCTAAGCAGGCTGACCTTCATTTCTATCCTCTCATCCTGAATGTTCTCCTGTTGCCATGCAGCCCCACCTTCAGCTTCCCCCATCCCATCAACCCTGTGGCCTACCAGCAGCTGCTGGCCCAGCAGAGACCCCTGAACGCCTTCGGCCACACGCCTCCTCTCATTCAGCCGTCGGCGTCTCCTTTCTCGGCCCGCCAGCACCCCGTCTTTGCTTCGTCCATGTCTTCACACAACACCTCAAACTCAGAGAGGAACCAGGTAGGAGCCGCACAGCTAAACATGCTGCAAAACCTAAAACACCGGGCACCTAAAAGCTGTTAGCTAGCTAGCTAGACTGGATACAGACTGTTTTCATGCTAGTTTGGATCCAGATTGTTTTCATGCTAGATTGGATCCAGATTGTTTTCATGCTAGTTTGAATCCAGATTGTTTTCACGCTAGTTTGGATCCAGATTGTTTTCACGCTAGTTTGGATCCAGACTGTTTTCACGCTAGTTTGGATCCAGACTGTTTTCACGCTAGTTTGGATCCAGACTGTTTTCACGCTAGTTTGGATCCAGACTGTTTTCATGCTAGTTTGGATCCAGACTGTTTTGACGCTAGTTTGGATCCAGACTGTTTTCATGCTAGTCTGGATCCAGACTGTTTTCACGCTAGTTTGGATCCAGACTGTTTTCACGCTAGTTTGAATCCAGACTGTTTTCACGCTAGTTTGGATCCAGATTGTTTTCACGCTAGTTTGGATCCAGACTGTTTTCACGCTAGTTTGGATCCAGACTGTTTTCACGCTAGTTTGGATCCAGACTGTTTTCACGCTAGTTTGGATCCAGACTGTTTTCATGCTAGTCTGGATCCAGACTGTTTTCATGCTAGTTTGGATCCAGATTGTTTTCATGTTAGTTTGGATCCAGACTGTTTTCATGCTAGTTTGGATCCAGACTGTTTTCATGCTAGTCTGGATCCAGACTGTTTTCATGCTAGTTTGGATCCAGATTGTTTTCATGTTAGTTTGGATCCAGACTGTTTTCACGCTAGTTTGGATCCAGACTGTTTTCATGCTAGTTTGGATCCAGACTGTTTTCATGCTAGTTTGGATCCAGACTGTTTTCACGCTAGTTTGGATCCAGACTGTTTTCATGCTAGTTTGGATCCAGACTGTTTTCACGCTAGTTTGGATCCAGACTGTTTTCATGCTAGTTTGGATCCAGACTGTTTTCATGCTAGTCTGGATCCAGACTGTTTTCATGCTAGTTTGGATCCAGATTGTTTTCATGTTAGTTTGGATCCAGACTGTTTTCATGCTAGTTTGGATCCAGACTGTTTTCACGCTGGTTTGGATCCAGACTGTTTTTACGCTAGTTTGGATCCAGACTGTTTTCATGCTAGTCTGGATCCAGACTGTTTTCATGTTAGTTTGGATCCAGATTGTTTTCACGCTAGTTTGGATCCAGACTGTTTTCACGCTAGTTTGGATCCAGACTGTTTTCACGCTAGTCTGGATCAAGACTGTTTTCACGCTAGTTTGGATCCAGACTGTTTTCACGCTAGTTTGGATCCAGACTGTTTTCACGCTAGTTTGGATCCAGACTGTTTTCACGCTAGTTTGGATCCAGACTGTTTTCACGCTAGTTTGGATCCAGACTGTTTTCACGCTAGTTTGGATCCAGACTGTTTTCATGCTAGTTTGGATCCAGACTGTTTTCACGCTAGTTTGGATCCAGATTGTTTTCACGCTAGTTTGGATCCAGACTGTTTTCACGCTAGTTTGGATCCAGACTGTTTTCACGCTAGTTTGGATCCAGACTGTTTTCACGCTAGTTTGAATCCAGACTGTTTTCACGCTAGTTTGAATCCAGACTGTTTTCATGCTAGTTTGGATCCAGATTGTTTTCATGCTAGATTGGATCCAGATTGTTTTCATGTTAGTTTGGATCCAGACTGTTTTCACGCTAGTTTGGATCCAGACTGTTTTCATGCTAGTTTGGATCCAGACTGTTTTCATGCTAGTCTGGATCCAGACTGTTTTCATGCTAGTTTGGATCCAGATTGTTTTCATGTTAGTTTGGATCCAGACTGTTTTCATGCTAGTTTGGATCCAGACTGTTTTCATGCTAGTCTGGATCCAGACTGTTTTCATGCTAGTTTGGATCCAGATTGTTTTCATGTCAGTTTGGATCCAGACTGTTTTCACGCTAGTTTGGATCCAGACTGTTTTCACGCTAGTTTGGATCCAGACTGTTTTCATGCTAGTTTGGATCCAGACTGTTTTCACGCTAGTTTGGATCCAGACTGTTTTCACGCTAGTTTGGATCCAGACTGTTTTCACGCTAGTTTGGATCCAGACTGTTTTCATGCTAGTTTGAATCCAGACTGTTTTCACGCTAGTTGGGATCCAGATTGTTTTCACGCTAGTTTGGATCCAGACTGTTTTCACGCTAGTTTGGATCCAGACTGTTTTCACGCTAGTTTGGATCCAGACTGTTTTCACGCTAGTTTGAATCCAGACTGTTTTCACGCTAGTTTGGATCCAGACTGTTTTCACGCTAGTTTGGATCCAGACTGTTTTCATGCTAGTCTGGATCCAGACTTTTTTCATGCTAGTTTGGATCCAGATTGTTTTCATGCTAGATTGGATCCAGATTGTTTTCATGTTAGTTTGGATCCAGACTGTTTTCACGCTAGTTTGGATCCAGACTGTTTTCATGCTAGTTTGGATCCAGACTGTTTTCATGCTAGTCTGGATCCAGACTGTTTTCATGCTAGTTTGGATCCAGATTGTTTTCATGTTAGTTTGGATCCAGACTGTTTTCATGCTAGTTTGGATCCAGACTGTTTTCATGCTAGTCTGGATCCAGACTGTTTTCATGCTAGTTTGGATCCAGATTGTTTTCATGTTAGTTTGGATCCAGACTGTTTTTACGCTAGTTTGGATCCAGATTGTTTTCACGCTAGTTTGGATCCAGACTGTTTTCACGCTAGTTTGGATCCAGACTGTTTTCACGCTAGTTTGGATCCAGACTGTTTTCACGCTAGTTTGAATCCAGACTGTTTTCATGCTAGTTTGGATCCAGATTGTTTTCATGCTAGATTGGATCCAGATTGTTTTCATGCTAGTTTGAATCCAGATTGTTTTCACGCTAGTTTGGATCCAGATTGTTTTCACGCTAGTTTGGATCCAGACTGTTTTCACGCTAGTTTGGATCCAGACTGTTTTCACGCTAGTTTGGATCCAGACTGTTTTCACGCTAGTTTGGATCCAGACTGTTTTCATGCTAGTTTGGATCCAGACTGTTTTGACGCTAGTTTGGATCCAGACTGTTTTCATGCTAGTCTGGATCCAGACTGTTTTCACGCTAGTTTGGATCCAGACTGTTTTCATGCTAGTTTGAATCCAGACTGTTTTCACGCTAGTTTGGATCCAGACTGTTTTCACGCTAGTTTGGATCCAGACTGTTTTCACGCTAGTTTGGATCCAGACTGTTTTCACGCTAGTTTGGATCCAGACTGTTTTCACGCTAGTTTGGATCCAGACTGTTTTCACGCTAGTTTGGATCCAGACTGTTTTCACGCTAGTTTGAATCCAGACTGTTTTCACGCTAGTTTGGATCCAGACTGTTTTCACGCTAGTTTGGATCCAGACTGTTTTCATGCTAGTCTGGATCCAGACTGTTTTCATGCTAGTTTGGATCCAGACTGTTTTCATGCTAGTTTGGATCCAGACTGTTTTCACGCTAGTTTGGATCCAGACTATTTCACGCTAGTTTGGATCCAGACTGTTTTCATGCTAGTTTGGATCCAGACTGTTTTCATGCTAGTCTGGATCCAGACTGTTTTCACGCTAGTTTGGATCCAGACTGTTTTCACGCTAGTTTGGATCCAGACTGTTTTCACGCTAGTTTGGATCCAGACTGTTTTCATGCTAGTCTGGATCCAGACTGTTTTCACGCTAGTTTGGATCCAGATTGTTTTCATGTTAGTTTGGATCCAGACTGTTTTCACGCTAGTTTGGATCCAGACTGTTTTCATGCTAGTTTGGATCCAGACTGTTTTCATGCTAGTTTGGATCCAGACTGTTTTCATGCTAGTCTGGATCCAGACTGTTTTCATGTTAGTTTGGATCCAGATTGTTTTCACGCTAGTTTGGATCCAGACTGTTTTCACGCTAGTCTGGATCCAGACTGTTTTCACGCTAGTTTGGATCCAGACTGTTTTCACGCTAGTTTGGATCCAGACTGTTTTCACGCTAGTTTGGATCCAGACTGTTTTCACGCTAGTTTGGATCCAGACTGTTTTCATGCTAGTCTGGATCCAGACTGTTTTCATGCTAGTTTGGATCCAGATTGTTTTCATGTTAGTTTGGATCCAGACTGTTTTCACGCTAGTTTGGATCCAGACTGTTTTCATGCTAGTTTGAATCCAGACTGTTTTCATGCTAGTTTGGATCCAGACTGTTTTCACGCTAGTTTGGATCCAGACTGTTTTCATGCTAGTTTGGATCCAGACTGTTTTCATGCTAGTCTGGATCCAGACTGTTTTCATGCTAGTTTGGATCCAGATTGTTTTCATGTTAGTTTGGATCCAGACTGTTTTCACGCTAGTTTGGATCCAGACTGTTTTCACGCTAGTTTGGATCCAGACTGTTTTCGCGCTAGTTTGGATCCAGACTGTTTTCACGCTAGTTTGGATCCAGACTGTTTTCATGCTAGTCTGGATCCAGACTGTTTTCACGCTGGTTTGGATCCAGACTGTTTTTACGCTAGTTTGGATCCAGATTGTTTTCATGCTAGTCTGGATCCAGACTGTTTTCATGTTAGTTTGGATCCAGATTGTTTTCACGCTAGTTTGGATCCAGACTGTTTTCACGCTAGTTTGGATCCAGACTGTTTTCACGCTAGTCTGGATCCAGACTGTTTTCACGCTAGTTTGGATCCAGACTGTTTTCACGCTAGTTTGGATCCAGACTGTTTTCACGCTAGTTTGGATCCAGACTGTTTTCACGCTAGTTTGAATCCAGACTGTTTTCACACTAGTTTGGATCCAGATTGTTTTCACGCTAGTTTGGATCCAGACTGTTTTCACGCTAGTTTGGATCCAGACTGTTTTCACGCTAGTTTGGATCCAGACTGTTTTCACGCTAGTTTGAATCCAGACTGTTTTCACGCTAGTTTGGATCCAGACTGTTTTCACGCTAGTTTGGATCCAGACTGTTTTCATGCTAGTTTGGATCCAGATTGTTTTCATGCTAGATTGGATCCAGACTGTTTTCATGCTAGTTTGGATCCAGACTGTTTTCATGCTAGTTTGGATCCAGACTGTTTTCACGCTAGTTTTGATCCAGACTGTTTTCATGCTAGTCTGGATCCAGACTGTTTTCATGCTAGTTTGGATCCAGATTGTTTTCATGATAGTTTGGATCCAGACTGTTTTCATGCTAGTTTGGATCCAGACTGTTTTCATGCTAGTCTGGATCCAGACTGTTTTCATGCTAGTTTGGATCCAGATTGTTTTCGTGTTAGTTTGGATCCAGACTGTTCTCACGCTAGTTTGGATCCAGACTGTTTTCATGCTAGTTTGAATCCAGACTGTTTTCATGCTAGTTTGGATCCAGACTGTTTTCACGGTAGTTTGGATCCAGACTGTTTTCATGCTAGTTTGGATCCAGACTGTTTTCATGCTAGTCTGGATCCAGACTGTTTTCATGCTAGTTTGGATCCAGATTGTTTTCATGCTAGTCTGGATCCAGACTGTTTTCATGCTAGTTTGGATCCAGATTGTTTTCATGTTAGTTTGGATCCAGACTGTTTTCACGCTAGTTTGGATCCAGACTGTTTTCATGCTAGTTTGAATCCAGACTCTTTTCATGCTAGTTTGGATCCAGACTGTTTTCACGCTAGTTTGGATCCAGACTGTTTTCATGCTAGTTTGGATCCAGACTGTTTTCATGCTAGTCTGGATCCAGACTGTTTTCATGCTAGTTTGGATCCAGATTGTTTTCATGTTAGTTTGGATCCAGACT
Source organism: Cyprinodon tularosa (assembly GCF_016077235.1). Taxonomy (NCBI): domain Eukaryota; kingdom Metazoa; phylum Chordata; class Actinopteri; order Cyprinodontiformes; family Cyprinodontidae; genus Cyprinodon; species Cyprinodon tularosa. Next base: position 81,137 of record NW_024037920.1, read on the forward strand.
GTTTTCACGCTAGTTTGGATCCAGACTGTTTTCACGCTAGTTTGGATCCAGACTGTTTTCACGCTAGTTTGGATCCAGACTGTTTTCACGCTAGTTTGGATCCAGACTGTTTTCACGCTAGTTTGGATCCAGACTGTTTTCATGCTAGTCTGGATCCAGACTGTTTTCATGCTAGTCTGGATCCAGACTGTTTTCACGCTGGTTTGGATCCAGACTGTTTTTACGCTAGTTTGGATCCAGACTGTTTTCATGTTAGTTTGGATCCAGATTGTTTTCACGCTAGTTTGGATCCAGACTGTTTTCACGCTAGTTTGGATCCAGACTTTTTTCACGCTAGTCTGGATCCAGACTGTTTTCACGCTAGTTTGGATCCAGACTGTTTTCACGCTAGTTTGGATCCAGACTGTTTTCACGCTAGTTTGGATCCAGACTGTTTTCACGCTAGTTTGAATCCAGACTGTTTTCACACTAGTTTGGATCCAGATTGTTTTCACGCTAGTTTGGATCCAGACTGTTTTCACGCTAGTTTGGATCCAGACTGTTTTCACGCTAGTTTGGATCCAGACTGTTTTCACGCTAGTTTGAATCCAGACCGTTTTCACGCTAGTTTGGATCCAGACTGTTTTCACGCTAGTTTGGATCCAGACTGTTTTCATGCTAGTTTGGATCCAGATTGTTTTCATGCTAGATTGGATCCAGACTGTTTTCATGCTAGTTTGGATCCAGACTGTTTTCATGCTAGTTTGGATCCAGACTGTTTTCACGCTAGTTTTGATCCAGACTGTTTTCATGCTAGTCTGGATCCAGACTGTTTTCATGCTAGTTTGGATCCAGATTGTTTTCATGCTAGTCTGGATCCAGACTGTTTTCATGCTAGTCTGGATCCAGACTGTTTTCACGCTGGTTTGGATCCAGACTGTTTTCATGCTGGTTTGAATCCAGACTGTTTTCACGCTAGTTTGGATCCAGATTGTTTTCACGCTAGTTTGGATCCAGACTGTTTTCATGCTAGTTTGGATCCAGACTGTTTTCACGCTAGTTTGGATCCAGACTGTTTTCACGCTAGTTTGGATCCAGACTGTTTTCACGCTAGTTTGGATCCAGACTGTTTTCACGCTAGTTTGAATACAGACTGTTTTCACGCTAGTTTGGATCCAGACTGTTTTCACGCTAGTTTGGATCCAGACTGTTTTCACGCTAGTCTGGATCCAGACTGTTTTCACGCTAGTTTGGATCCAGACTGTTTTCACGCTAGTTTGGATCCAGACTGTTTTCACGCTAGTTTGGATCCAGACTGTTTTCATGCTAGTTTGAATCCAGATTGTTTTCACGCTAGTTTGGATCCAGATTGTTTTCACGCTAGTTTGGATCCAGACTGTTTTCACGCTAGTTTGGATCCAGACTGTTTTCACGCTAGTTTGGATCCAGACTGTTTTCAGTCTGGCTAGTTTGGATCCAGACTGTTTTCACGCTAGTTTGGATCCAGACTGTTTTCACGCTAGTTTGGATCCAGACTGTTTTCACGCTAGTTTGGATCCAGACTGTTTTCACGCTAGTTTGGATCCAGACTGTTTTCACGCTAGTCTGGATCCAGACTGTTTTCACGCTGGTTTGGATCCAGACTGTTTTTACGCTAGTTTGGATCCAGATTGTTTTCATGCTAGTCTGGATCCAGACTGTTTTCATGTTAGTTTGGATCCAGATTGTTTTCACGCTAGTTTCGATCCAGATTGTTTTCACACTAGTTTGGATCCAGACTGTTTTCACGCTGGTTTGGATCCAGACTTTTTTCATGCTGGTTTGGATCCAGACTGATTTCACGCTAGTTTGGATCCAGATTGTTTTCACGCTAGTCTGGATCCAGACTGTTTTCATGCTAGTCTGGATCCAGACTGTTTTCATGCTAGTCTGGATCCAGACTGTTTTCACGCTGGTTTGGATCCAGACTGTTTTTACGCTAGTTTGGATCCAGATTGTTTTCACGCTAGTTTGGATCCAGACTGTTTTCATGCTAGTTTGAATCCAGACTGTTTTCACGCTAGTTTGGATCCAGATTGTTTTCACGCTAGTCTGGATCCAGACTGTTTTCACGCTGGTTTGGATCCAGACTGTTTTCACGCTAGTTTGGATCCAGATTGTTTTCACGCTAGTTTGGATCCAGACTGTTTTCACGCTAGTTTGGATCCAGACTGTTTTCACGCTAGTTTGGATCCAGACTGTTTTCACGCTAGTTTGGATCCAGACTGTTTTCACGCTAGTTTGGATCCAGACTGTTTTCACGCTAGTTTGGATCCAGACTGTTTTCACGCTAGTTTGAATCCAGACTGTTTTCACGCTAGTTTGGATCCAGACTGTTTTCACGCTAGTTTGGATCCAGATTGTTTTCACGCTAGTTTCGATCCAGATTGTTTTCACACTAGTTTGGATCCAGACTGTTTTCATGCTGGTTTGGATCCAGACTTTTTTCATGCTGGTTTGGATCCAGACTGATTTCACGCTAGTTTGGATCCAGATTGTTTTCACGCTAGTTTGGATCCAGACTGATTTCACGCTAGTTTGGATCCAGATTGTTTTCACACTAGTTTGGATCCAGACTGTTTTCATGCTGGTTTGGATCCAGACTTTTTTCATGCTGGTTTGGATCCAGACTGATTTCACGCTAGTTTGGATCCAGATTGTTTTCACGCTAGTTTGAATCCAGACTGTTTTCATGCTGGTTTGGATCCAGACTTTTTTCATGCTGGTTTCGATCCAGATTGTTTTCATGCTAGTTTGGCCAATAACAGTGTTAGTGTGTAATTTTATTACTTTTCCCTCTCTCCTTCCAAGCTCCTCCATTTTCTTATTTTTTTTTTTTCCTGATGTTATCTATCTCCTTCCATGCACGTCCTTCAGTACTACGATTTACTGAAACTTCTGATATACGCACTGCTGCCCCCTACTGGACTGGAGTGAAACAGATTAGCAGAGAAAAACAAATCTATTTTCTGCATCATTGCATCAGCAGAGAGGAAATGACCCAAGCCCGTACCATGATACCACCCCAGATCCTCTTCTTCCAACAAACAGCTGGATTTCTGATCAATGATGGTCCATCTCAGAATATCAGAGGTCAAAGGAGCAGATCTCCCCTCTGAGGTGAAAATCTGGGTTCTTGTCTGCTCCATGAAGTCTGGATCTTAGAGCAGGAAGAATGTTCTCCAGAGTGATCCGTGTTCTATCAGGTTCTAGCAGTTGGTGTTTGATGATCCTTCTGGATGCAGAACCATCAGAAGAAGCTCAGCTGGTTAGTTTGGAGTTGCTCCATGAAATACCTCACCTTTCTCAGAGGATTTGATAATATTCCTTCTCATCTTCTGAACTTTCCAAACAAGCAGCTGAACCAGTTTGCTTCTCAGAGACTTCTGCCACTGGTCCAGATCAGAACTACAAAGATCTGGTTGGACTCAGTACCAGCTGTAAATATCTGCTGTTTCTGGCCTGAACCATGCAGCTCTGTCTCCTTATTTCTCGTCTTTACGCTGCAGCCGCTGCATACGTCAACATCACACCAATGCCGCCTTTCTGCAGCTTTGGTTCTGCTCAGAGCGCCTCCACATTTATGCAGCTTTATTAGCACTGATCAGAACCATACTGGATGAAAGACACGGGGTCTGGGTGGGATTAGAGGACCCCCTCCAAGGTTGGACCTTCTCCAATACGCTTCAGCTCTCGTTTATATCAGCGCTTTCATTCTGTGTCTCCATTAGTCTTTTTGTCACGTTCAGTGGGTTGATCAAAGCCCCCCCCCCCATTTTTAATGCAACAGACCCCAGCTCTGCATCTGGTCCTACATATAAAAGGGCAATAAATCCTCTTCTTTCATATTTCTGTGACGCCTGAAGGATTCTGAACTGTTGAGTCTAAACATGATGCACTAGTTCTGCTAACAGCCCCCCCTGGTGCTGCTGAAATAGCTGAGCTATCTGAGAGGAATCTAGTGTTTGAAAAGTCTAAATAAATGCTTTAAAAATGATCTGATGAGTAGAAAGAATTCATGACTGGATGAATCATGCATAGTAATGGAGAGTTTAGTGGATTGTTGGATCCCAAGTCCATCGGTATGAAATGTGCCCACAGTCCAACAGATGTGAATCAGAACAGACATCCAGGCCTGGTCCTGTTCTAAACTCCGGTCTGCCACAGTTTCAGATCCAAGTCATGGTTCTGCCTCATACCCGGACCTTCCGACCCTCTTAAGCTGTTATTTGCTATGAAACTGTTATCGCTCAACATTATGATAGAACAGGATGAGGAATCCTGGATGATCCCCCAATAAACCGTCTGATTTGAAATAAAAAAAAAAGAAATGAGACAAATCTCTTGAGAAACGAAAGAGGGACCAATTTTTATCCTGGAACTGACTGAACCGAGAGCTTGGATGGTATAACGTGGTTCTCCCTGCCATCAAACCTCCACTCCTACCTTTCAAACTAGCCAGACAGGCTCCTTCTGGTTGGCAGCGATTGGTGTCGTAGTCAAGACTACACAAACCAAGACCAAGGAGTAATGAGACGAGGACAGGACTTTATACTTATGTCTCAGCCTCTAAATGTCTCTGCACTGCTTGGTCTAGGTTGTTGTGGTCTTAACTACGACACTAAAAGAGATTCATTAAGAATTGTTCTGTTCAGAAACTACTTTAAAGGACAGTTTCTCTGCACCTGAAAGCTGTTCCAGATTCCTGGGAACTGACAGGATTTCTTTTCCTGGTTGTTCCAGAGACCAATGCAGGAGTTTGATGATCATCTTAATCTAACTTCAGGCTTTTTGTGTGTCTTGTTCAGAATGCCAGTGGAGATCCGGCGGTCAGCAGCACCGTAAACCAACTGAACACCAAGAGGACAAAGGTGAAAACAGAGGCAGAGGGTCCAGTTCCTATTTCCCCATCCTCTCAGGTAGGAGCATCAAGCTGTCCTCATAAACACCTGAACAGCTGCTTCAACAAAAACACCTGGAGACCAACTTTTCCTCCAGGTCCTCATTAGCCTCCAGTTGGTTTTCATCAGTTAATGAAACCTTGATCTTATTTTTTATTATTGATCATTTTACGCTGGAACTGATCAGATGTCAGAGATGTAAAACTGTAATATCTCTACTGTCCTCCAGGAGCAGGGAGGGGGGGTCCTGGACCTGAGCGAAGATTTGGATAAAGATGAGTGCAAGCAGGAGCCAGAGGCCATTTACGAGACCAACTGTCACTGGGAGGGATGTTCCAAGGAGTACGACACCCAGGACCAGCTGGTCCATGTGAGCTCAGCATCTTCAGCCTCTAAGGAAGAACCAAATCAGATAAAACCAGTCGGTTAATGTCCAATAATCCAGTTAGGAAAGGTTGAATGTCACAGCTGAAACTCTTAATCCTTTATAGATCACTCAGTGAAATACTTTTAAAATCCAAATTTCCAGCCAGTATTGTTCTTGGAATCCAGGACCAGAACTTATGACCTTTGGAACATTAAGAAAATATATTTTGATGGTAGAAATACTTCCTCAGTAGGGGGGTGCAAGTGATCAAAATGCTATTTTGCCCTTTAAAGTGTTAATGTTACATCAACAGAGAGTGAAGCAGGATAAATTAATTCATTTTACGGAGAAGAAAGTATATAAATAATAGCTGGACGTGCTGAACTTCATGTAACTGGAGCTGATCTAGGGCTGGGCGATAAGGACTAAAATAAAACCTCTGATCATTTTAGTTTTAATTCAAATCATTTTTTTTCTGATTTCCCCGCCTCCTTATTAACATCCCTCCAATCGCAGCGCTCTGTTCTGCATGTTTACATTAAACACAGATTATTTTTAAGTAAACTTGAAAATAAGACCGGTGGGGAGCAGTGGCCGAGTGGTTAGTGCATAGAGCTGAGAATCCCACAGACCGCCACTCTGGGTCCCTGAGCAAGACTGTTAACCCCACACTGCTCCCCAAGGGGAGGGGTTAAATGCAGAGAGGGAATTTCTCCTTTGTGACATCAATAAAGCTCAATTTCTTTCTTTTTTTTTCTTTTGGTTAAACTTTTACCAATTAGAAATATGTTATAAATTCAGTTCTATTCAGTATATTTCTATAGCTCCAATTCACATCATGTCATCTCAGGTCACTTTCCAGTTCACCAGATCATCCAGTCAGATTGATTCAAAGTTTTCTATCTAAGGAAAACCAGCTGATTGCATCGACTCATTGACTCTTCAGCAATCCCTCACGATAAGCATGCTTGTAGCGACAGTGGAGAGGAAAAACTCCAGGCAGACGAGCTCCGAGCCAGCTCCCATGTCAGAGGATGAAGAGAGCACATCCAGTTAGTCACAGTCAGAGAAACAGGACTACACTGGAAAACAGGCCAAGCTCCAACATCTAGAAACAAAGGTGTTGATGGCAGCAGCACAGCTGATATTTCTCTCCAGGATGGAGTCACAGCCAAACAGGAACAGACCAGATGAAGCTACTATGAGAAAAAGCAGAGAGAGCAGAACGTTAGAGATTCAACTAACAGATTCTGCAGAGTGGGAGAATAGAGATAGAATGAAGCAGAATGATGAAAAAGAGGTCCCTATGTCCTCCAGCAGTCTAAGCCTATAGCAGCAGAACTATAGAGCCTCTCTAACTAGAAGCTCATAATATATATGGGCAACATGTCTGTAGCTTTGTGCAAAGCGACCACTTCCAGGATTGTTTTCCACCGTTCCCACTCTCAGTGGTAGCTATGCTTGCTGGCTAAACCGCACTGTGGGAGTAATACTCCAACTACGGAAGCTCCAGAGAGTCAACGTTACGGCGTTAAATCACCTGCAACAAAAACTATTGAATAAATTAGTTGTCCAGTGGAGGCCTGATGAGAAGAAGCTTCTTCTGCATCTTCCCAGCAGATGACGACCGACCGGTCCTTCATCTCCAACGGGTCCATTAGAACCCAAACCCAACCAGTTAACGGAGTGTTGATTGGCTCCGGTCAGAAAGGCGTTCTGTGACCGATTCCTTCCTGTTTACTTGACACGATTCATGTTAATGAGCCAACACCCCTCCCCCACAGAGCCGCGTCACCTCTGACCCCTGACCTCTTGGTCCTCGCAACCCCCGGGGGCCTCCATAAATCCACCATCACGCTCTCCACACATAGATCCTCCTCAGAGCAACAGGAAGGAAACGTCTGATATCTGCAGATCCGTTGGAAGGAGGCCTACAGGACGCCGGACCCTCATTAGCCTTTGGTTCTGTTCCGACCAGAAGACTAGTTTCTACCACAGAGAATAAAGGCCAGACTAGGGATTAGTTTATTTTGATTTCGAGAATAAAGTTGTGACATCATGAGAAAAATGTCATAAAACTATGAGAATAAAGTTCTAACATTACAAGAATGAAGTCATCAAACCACAACCAGTTTCAGATGTTCCTTAACTGTGATTCCTGTATAGCACTTTGGTCAACCCCGGTTGTTTTAAATGTGCTTTATAAATAAAGTTTGAGTTGAGTTGAGAAAGAAAGCTTGGAGCTCCGCCCAGCAGATGACGGCCGACCAGCTCCACCAATCAGCAACCAGAGTCCACTTTGACATCCTGCCCAGTTTGATGCTGCTGCTGCTATTTCCTGATTATTCAAACTGATGCTAAAGTAGAACTTCACATGATGCTCCACATTCCTCATTTTAGGGAAGAAAGAGCTTCTGGGAAGAGTTGTCAGAAAATATAACTTTATTCTCATAATTTTAGGACTTTATTCTAGTAATGTTACGACTTTAGTCTCATAAGTTTATGACTTTATGCTCATAATTTTACCTTTTATTCTCAACATTTTACGACTTTATTCTCGAAATAAAAAAAGACTGTCGTAAGTTTCCATTGCCAGCAGAACAGAATAGATCAGAAACTTTTTACTGTTTCACAGAGAAGGAAAAAGACTGATTTTAGACTGGGTTAGCATTGTTTGTGTTTGACACGCTTAGCTTAGCATTACAGGATTTATCAAACCAAACAGAAGGTCTGGGTTCTGGTTCTGGTTCTGGTTCTGGAGCAAGGCTTCGACCTGTGGTCAGGATTTTCTCCATGCGTTGCAGCAACATAAACTCTCCTTGTTAATCACCAGCTTCTCTTCTGCAGCCTCAGACAGTAGCAGGGGAGCTAACGCACAGCGTCATGCTAACATATTGATTAAATCAAACACTAAGACTCAGACTGCAACTATAAAATCAAAGTAAAGGCTGACTGTGTTAGTAACTTACTGAATAAAGGCAGACAGCAACATGGGACAAACGTCAGATTCCTTTTCTGAGAGACCAAACATGGCCGCTTAAGCCGATCGACCGTTTATGCTAACCGTGAACATGGAGGCTGACAGAGCGACGCTGCCTCCAGCAGTCATAGTAACATCTGAACGGGATGCCAAAATGAAACGTGTCGGCTGAGAGAGGCGACATGCAAGATCCTTTCAACATGAGACTGAAGAGTCCAAGCTAAGGGTTAGCGTTAGCTTAACGGCTAGGTAATGGTATGCTAATTAAACCCTGATAAAAGTCTTTTAGGTTTCCATTTAGATTTTTAAAAAAACCCCGGCAACTGTCATTCAATCTGCTAATGTTGGAATAATAAAATGATTTGGTGACATTTATCTGAATGACTGGTTCTAAGTTCGGCTTCCTGTTAAATCCAGAATAGAATTTAAAATCCTCCTTCTCACATATAAAGCCTTAAATGGCCAAGCTCCATCTGATATCAGAGATCTGATTGTTCCTTATGTTCCTAACAGAGCACTTCGCTCTCAATCTGCAGGTTTACTAGTGGTTCCTAGAATTTCTAAAAGTAGAATGGGAGGCAGATCTTTTAGTTCTCAGGCTCCTCTCCTGTGGAACCAACTACCAGTTTTAGTCCGTGAGGCAGACACCCTGTCTACTTTTAAGGCTAGGCTTAAAACTTTCCTTTTTGATAAAGCTTCTAGTTAGAGTGGCTCAGGTTATCCTGAGCTATCTCTATAGTTCTGCTGCTATAGGCTTAGACTGCTGGAGGACATAGGGACCCCTTTTTCATCATTCTGCTTCATTCTATCTCTATTCTCCCACTCTGCAGAATCTGTTAGTTCAATCTCTAACGTTCTGCTCTCTCTGCTTTTCTCATAGTAGCTTCATCTGGTCTGTTCCTGTTTGGCTGTGACTCCATCCTGGAGAGAAATATCAGCTGTGCTGCTGCCATCAACACCTTTGTTTCTAGATGTTGGAGCTTGGCCTGTTTTCCAGTGTAGTCCTGTTTCTCTGACTGTGACTAACTGGATGTGCTCTCTTCATCCTCTGACATGGGAGCTGGCTCGGAGCTCGTCTGCCTGGCTGTGTGTTTCCTGGACGGGGCCGCCTGTGGAGCTGGTTGACAGTTGCCTTTTGTATCTATGCTGCTTTTTCTATGTCTGCTTCTGTCTCCTTGAACCCCAGTGGGCCTCAGCAGATGGCCGCTCACACTGAGCCTGGTTCTGCTGGAGGTTTCTTGCTGTTCAAAGGGAGTTTTTCCTCTCCACTGTCGCTACAAGCATGCTTAGTGTGAGGGATTGCTGAAGAGTCAATGAGTCGATGCAATCAGCTGGTTTTCCTTAGATAGAAAACTTTGAATCAATCTGACTGGATGATCTGGTTGATGTGGATCTATAAAGTGACCTGAGATGACATGATGTGAATTGGAGCTATAGAAATAAACTGAATAGAGCGGATTAATAAATCTCTGCGAGGATCAGCGGCGCTTTGGCTGCTGATGCAGTTAAACTTCTTCAATTCCTGCCTTAAACCAGCTTCAATGAGTCGTATCGGATCATAGTTAGTTTCAATTCTAGGGATTTAATTTAAGGATGATTCAGATTCATGTTTAGAGAAAAATAAAAAAGCATTTTTTATATGGAAATGTATAAATAGAGACGAGACCCAGACCTGCTTTATTCTTCTACATTTCATTAATAATGACGGTTACAGTTACAGCAGCAGATGGGATGTTATAGAACATCTCCTGGATCTAAGATCCTGTAAATAATCCAACTATGAGCTGCTGAAATAATTAATTTCTATTTGTTTGATCGATGTTAATCAAACACTGAATCATTCAGTTCAGTTCAGATCCAGTTTCCAGTAGAGGCTCCGCCCCGCGGCCCAGAATGACCATCAGCAGCAGGATCTGCATCATGGCGTCATCATCATGGCGTCATCACTGACCTCGGCTGGTTTGTCTCCTCAGCACATCAACAACGACCACATCCACGGAGAGAAGAAGGAGTTCGTGTGCCGCTGGGAGGAGTGTTCCCGGGAGCAGAAGCCCTTTAAGGCCCAGTACATGCTGGTGGTCCACATGAGGAGACACACGGGAGAGAAGCCACACAAATGCACGGTAAGGGCAGCAGCTGGATGTGCTGCAGAGGACCGACCGTCTCCTGTCCGGGTTCAGTCCTGCTGGGTTTCCACTGATGGACCGGAACCTTCTGGGTTTCTGACTTTGCTTCCCTCAGAACCACAACCCGGACCTCATTGGGGAGAAGTTCTGCTCATTAACCGGATCAGAAACGACTGAAACTAAAGGAAACCATTGAAAGGTGTTTCTGTCCCGCCCTGCTGGGTCAGAACCCTGTAGAACCTCCTCCAGCTCAGTCCGGTTAACGGTTGCCAACCGTTTATAACTATTTATTAACAGAAGTACCCGTCCCATCTTTAGCGATAAAGGAACGCATTTTATCCCGTTTTACTGCGAGAGTAAAACAATAATCAGTTAATGAAGAACAAGGACACCTTAGATACAAAACTTACGGTCAACTTGTTCCCGCCCCTGTCCTGGTCTGTGACCAATGAGCTGACAGCATATATATAACGATCCAGAATCCCCTCATCCCATTGGTTGAGCTCGTTGCTCACAGAGAAGATAGAGGGAGACAACAGAGCAGGATGGGAGACGAAGGGAGGAATTTAAATGCTGATGCTGCTTTACTCTGCAGCTCCTCACTGCTGCAGGAGCTCAGAGGAAATATCATAATTAGTTAATTAATTAATTAATAATTAATCATGTGGCATCGAGCTAATGATTAATCTTCTGTTTTCCAACTGTAGCCTTCCGTCACTGCATTTAAGGAACAAATATGTTTACAAGTTTGCTGTTGCACCAAAAATGTACACCATTTATTTATTGTTTTACACTTTGAAGTGAAGCAGGACAGGATTATGCTTAAAGGAATAGTACACCCAAAACATGATTAGCCTTCGTTTTCTACTCACCCCCATGCTGAACAACACTCTGGAGTACTTTTTTGATATCTCAAATGCATCTGGAGATCTGGGAGGCTTCTTGCTGTCTGCTGACATTCAAATAATGGAGGTCTATGGCGCCCGAGGCAGAAAGGTCCATAAAAGTCCACAAAAAACGTGTCAATATTCCTCCATACTGCTCGTCCAATGTATTCCAAGTGTCCTGAGTGGGTAGCATCCAGAATTTACTTGAAACGAAGTCATTTAGAATGTTTTTAGAGCATAAACAGTAGTGTATAGGATTTCCTGAAAGCGCGTTCATGACGCTACGGAAACCGCGGCAGACCAAACCAGATGAAAGTGCGCATTCAGCTCGGCAAAGAACTCATGCTCTTCCTCAACACTGAAGTCCTCAGACATTTTCCTTTCGTTGTTTCTTTCTTTGCACAGGTAAACAGCACATTTCTTCTTCTACGCTTGCATTATCGGCAGAGCAGACGCTGAATGCGCACTTTCATCTGGTTTGGTCTGCCGGCTTCCGTAGCGTCGTGAGCGCGCATGTGCGCGCTTTCAGGAAATCCTATACACTACTGTTTATGCTCTAAAAACATTCTAAATGACTTCGTTTCGAGTAAATTCTGGACGCTACCCACTCAGGACACTTGGAATACATTGGACGAGCAGTATGGAGGAATATTGACACGTTTTTTGTGGACTTTTATGGACCTTTCTGCCTCGGGCGCCATAGACCTCCATTATTTGAATGTCAGCAGACAGCAAGAAGCCTCCCAGATCTCCAGATGCATTTGAGATATCAAAAAAGTACTCCAGAGTGTTGTTCAGCATGGGGGTGAGTAGAAAATGAAGGCTAATCATGTTTTGGGTGTACTATTCCTTTAAGATACTTATTTTATTCAGCAAAGTTTGTTATTTAGTATTAAAGGGAATTGCTGGATAATAATTTGTTTTCCATGTTTTCATGTCGCTCACTAATATGCATCTACTTCAATGTAGATTTAAGTCAAATAGTTAAAAAAAATCATCAAATCAAGTTGGACAGAAAACACTGGAAACAATCGAAATCTAAATAAGTCTTTTTTTCTTTAATTGAGGAGGAAATGAGACACTTTGTTAATTAAAACAGGAGAGTTTACATTTAAAGGAAGAAAGAACATTTGCATTTTCTAATTCCAAGTGCAGATTATCTCTAGTACTCGGCAAATCGTCTCATTTATCTGCTCAAATTAAAGGTAAATACATTTAATTTAGGATTTTTTTTTTGTTATTTAAGGTAATTTTTGCAGTGAACATCTGAGAACATCATCAGCCTCAGATTGGATTCAGGTCTGGACTTTGACTAGGCCGTAGTGGAGCAGGAATGTTCTTCTCTGGCTGCATGTGTGGGCGGTGCTGCTGGGTCCGGCTCTTCCCGTTAAACTGGCCTTTATTTGGGGCCTCAGATTGAGAAAATGGCGGCAGTCCAGAGGCGCAGCTCGCGGTTCTCTACGTTTCTCCCCAGCAGCGGCGGCGCGATCGGCGTCCTGCAGATTTATTAAAGCTATGCTTTGCTGTGTGGAGATCAAATCGAAGCTTCAAAGCTGCCTCAGCTGCAGCCAAGGCGTTAAAGCAGATGAGCGGGAGGCTGATTGACGGCGTGGGCGAGTAATTAAAACGTGCTCACAGGCCGGGGGGGCCAGGGGTCCTTATTAGAGCTGAACTTCTGAACCGCTCCCAAGTCCCAGATGCAGCGTCTCAGAACCGGCTCTGCTTCTTAGAGGAGGAAGCTTCTGACGCGGCGCCGCTCTCTGATTCCCTTTTCACTTCAAAGTCTCTCCGGCTCACAATGCGGCGCTCAGAGGCAATAGCAGATTACAGCTGCAACGCTTCCTCTGACTCCACGCCACGCAGCACATGTTTTACCACAATGCTTTGCTCAGTAGGCGGCGGAGCGTCCAACGTGTTCTGCTTGTCTCTGTCTGCAGTTCGAGGGATGCTTCAAGGCCTACTCCCGCCTGGAGAACCTGAAGACCCACCTGAGGTCGCACACTGGGGAGAAACCGTACGTGTGCGAGCACGAAGGCTGCAACAAGGCCTTCTCCAACGCGTCGGACCGCGCCAAGCATCAGAACCGCACCCACTCCAATGAGGTAGGTCTGCCGTCAGCTTCCTCTGTCCTTCCAGGTCGGTTGGTTCCTGCTTTCCTTCAGACGCTGATTCTCTGTCTGCAGAAACCGTACGTCTGTAAGATCCCCGGCTGCACCAAGCGATACACCGACCCCAGCTCCCTCAGGAAGCACGTCAAGACAGTCCACGGACCCGAAGCCCACGTCACCAAGAAGCAGCGCGGCGAGGCGCCGCCCCGGCCGCCGCCCAGAGGGAACGGGGAGAACGAGGCGAGCTCCAAACGCGGCCCGCCCGGCGCCGACGGCAAGGCCGACGCCAAAGGGGCGTCCAGGGGGGGAGACGACAGCCTGCAGGTCCGCTCCATCAAGACGGAGAACTCTGTGGTGAGTTCCTGCGGCGCGCCGCCATCGTACGATGACACGTTTCCTCCTCAGCTCGTCTCTAAGCGTTTAGAGAACAAACCTGCGGCCATCTTCTGGCTTCAGTTCTCAGTGAGGGAACGATTCTAGAACCATCATCAGTTTAAAATCCTTCTGCCCACAGCATGATGCTGCCATCTCCGTGCTTTAAATATGGCGTCTGATCTCTTCTCCCCCCCTCTGGATCCTAAAGTATTCACACAGGAAGTTCTATGTGAGAGTAGAAGGAACTGGGACCAGTATGGAGGGAAAATAAAACCTCCATCAAAGATAAAGTTTTAGAGAAATACTTTGCTGATTTTATTTTTCATTTTTTTCTTTTTTTCTTTAACTCCTTAATTCTCCTGTTGGATGTGGAAACATTTTACTGGGCTGATAGAGAGGAGAACATGATCTTTTAAAAATAATAGAAATTCCTTAAACTCAGTTTTAAAAAATTGATTTTTAACAAAATAAAAGATTTAAATAAAACTATAAAAGAAAGAAAATAATCTGGTTAAAGTTAATCTCCTAAAATGAACTTTTTCGCCATTTTATTTCTGGATTTTTATTCTTAGATTTCCATTTACAAAAGTAACAATAATGGATCAATAATTCCTCCGTAGAGTAAAAACATCTTTGCACAGTTTAAAGAAATTATCGAGAAAATGATCCATTTTAATTAAACTTCCAGATAAATAATCAATGGAAACCAGCTCCTGCTGGTTAGTTGGTTGATCATTTAAGGAATTCCTCTCTATGTTTTGTACTCAGCTGACTTTTCATGCTGTCTCTAAAGGAATGAAAGATTTTTTCCAAGCACTAAGCTCACTTAGCTGATTGCTCCTTCCTGTGTTTCCAAAAAGGCCAAAGTAAATAACCCAGTCCTTCTTTTCACTGTAGACAAGCCATGATCTGCTTCTCTGTTCTCCATTTTTCATTTGGATGAAATAATAGCTGCATGAATCATGACAGCAGACAAGATAGAGGAGAGCAGGAGGCGGGGTTACCAATCTACTGGCTCTGGAGAGCAGAGTTCGCTGCTTTTAGATGTTGTCTCCAAAGTCTCCAGTAGCAGAAAAAAGTCTCTAGATTTGGCGCTAGGAGCTTTTTAGAAATCAAAGTGCTAGAGGGGTCTGAAAAGTGGCTAAATATAGCGACTAAAGCGCTAAGTTGGCAACACTGCTCTTTGCATGGTTTGTTTTCAAATGGTTTGCTGCTGTCTGTTTGGACCTTTCTGAACATGTGCAGCAAATGGACTGATCCAATATGGTGGACACTGGAGGGGGGGGGCTGAGAGACACTTAATATTATCAGCGTTCTGATGGCATTTTAGCCAAAGGATTTTTATCAAAATTATAATTAATGTGCAGAAATAAGGAATAGTTGTATTAACCATACATGGAAACAGAGTTTTATGGGGCCCCCAGGAACTTGGGGCCCCCAGGAGCTGCCTAGTATTGCCTAATGGTAAATCCCCCCCCTGCCTGTGAGGCTGGCAGGCCTCCTCACCATCACCCTAATCTCCCTCCAGGTTCAGGTCTGGTTCCAATCAGAGAGGGTCTGGGTTGTTATTCCAGGTGCAGCTGTTGAAGCTCTGCAGGGAGGACAGAGGGATGATTCTAGATGTAGAGCATGTAGAGTGTTTAAAAGGGAACGCTGTTTCTTTACATTGGCCCCTTGATTTCCCGTTATTCCATCATGTTCTACTCTCCCAGATGAGTTTAGTGTCATCTGGAGCCGTTCTGAAGATATTCCGTTAGGTTATATCCAGTAACGCCTTCCTATGGGCAACGACTTGAAGGCACAAACTAAACTGTTCATCATTTATTCTTTATGGTACGCCAGCATTCAGAACATGGAGGCCAATCACTGTCCCCCAGACATCCACAGTTAGATTTTATATATCTTTTAAAAACAAAGCAGCGCATGGATGACATCATCTGTGTGCGCCGGCGTTCCCCTTTAAGGTAACGGTTCTAACTCTGCATGTTTCCCACTGAACTCTCTGGCTTGTTGCTTCCTTCTGCTTCTTCTCCAACACCCGGACAGCCGACCCTGAGGTGAGCGCTCGCTCTGCTGCTGCATCTCTTTTCCATCATGTCTGATGTTCATGTATTGCTGCATGAAACGGGGCCAGAACTGGCCGGCGAACAATGGACGCTGCTGTCACATTAATATTCATAGAATCAGAAAGTTTCAGCGATGTGTGTCACGCTGTGATCAGACCTCTCAGTTCTGGACCGTTTTAACATAAAATCATTTATTATGCTCTTGTTTTCATCTCGTCAATAAATCACAAGCATCCATAATGAATGACTGTGGAAGAACAAGCATGCATTAGTTATTACAAAACATCTTTCCAGTCAGAATGTCTGAACTTTGGTGGTAATTATTAAGCACTGATTAATGCATAATGGAGTCCTGTGAACGTGGCGTGGTTCTGCTGGGTTTTAGTTTTTCCTTCATTTCATTTTTTCATCTTTAGTTGTATCATATATTGCCTCAGTTGGATTAGTGCAGAATGGCGCTAACATGAACGCTGCCCCCTGCTGTTCTCTCTGCAGACATATCAGTCCAGTCCTGGTGGCCAGTCGTCATGCAGCAGCGAGCCGTCGCCTCTTAGCAGCACCAACAACAACGACAGTGGGGTAGAGATGGCGCTGCACAGCGGGGGCAGCTTCGGGGACCTCAGCGCGCCGGACGAAGGTCCCATGGTGGACTCTACCGTCTCCAGTGGGGGGCAGCAGGCGGGGGTGGAGCTTCAGCTGAGGAAGTCTTTGGCCCACGGAGGAGCCGTCACCATCAAGCTGGAGAACATCAAGCAGGAACGGCTGAAGTCGGTGAGGGACCCCTGCAGCTGGGTCCCCGGCAGAACGCAGGCGCCACAGGGCCAACACTGCAAGCTGCCGCCCATCCCTGCAGCCGGTGAGCATCTCTGTCTGTTAGCATGGGGGGGGGGGGGTTCTTCAGGAGCAGAGATGATCCCCAGAAATACAGCACTTAGATTTGATCCCATCAAAAAAAAAAGAATGTTAGAACTGTAAATATACAGTCATATTTTTGTATGTATTTATGACTGTTTTCAAGGCTGCACTTTAAAATATTAATTTGTCTAGAGCTGTTTTAAACGAAATTTACTTTTGTTTACACTCGTGTATACAAAATGACAAAATAAAAAAATAAATCTATCACACCAGATGATTCCTGTGTAAATAAACAGATCAACTGTGTGTAGAATTAACTCTGCTGATGTCAGCAGTTAGAATCAATGAAGCTGCAGTTTCTTCTCTCTGCTGAACTCCTAACTTCCGTTCCTAGTTCCTGATCCTAGTTCCTAGCTTCTGTTCCTAGTTCCTAGCTTCTGTTCGTAGTTCCTGATCCTAGTTCCTAGCTTCTGATCCTAGTTCCTGATCCTAGTTCCTAGCTTCTGATCCTAGTTCCTGATCCTAGTTCCTAGCTTCTGATCCTAGTTCTTGATCCTAGTTCCTAGCTTCTGATCCTAGTTCCTGATCCTAGTTCCTAGCTTCTGTTCCTAGTTCCTAGCTTCTGTTCGTAATTCCTGATCCTAGTTCCTAGCTTCTGATCCTAGTTCCTAGCTTCTGATCCTAGTTCCTGATCCTAGTTCCTAGCTTCTGATCCTACTTCTTGATCCTAGTTCCTAGCTTCTGATCCTAGTTCCTGATCCTAGTTCCTAGCTTCTGTTCCTAGTTCCTAGCTTCTGTTCCTAGTTCCTAGCTTCTGTTCCTAGTTCCTGATCCTAGTTCCTAGCTTCTGTTCCTAGTTCCTAGCTTCTGTTCCTAGTTCCTGATCCTAGTTCCTAGCTTCTGATCCTAGTTCCTAGCTTCTGATCCTAGTTCCTAGCTTCTGATCCTAGTTCCTGATCCTAGTTCCTAGCTTCTGATCCTAGTTCCTGATCCTAGTTCCTAGCTTCTGATCCTAGTTCCTAGCTTCTGTTCCTAGTTCCTAGCTTCTGTTCCTAGTTCCTGATCCTAGTTCCTAGCTTCTGTTCCTAGTTCCTAGCTTCTGTTCCTAGTTCCTGATCCTAGATCCTAGCTTCTGTTCCTTGTTCCTGATCCTAGTTCCTAGCTTCTGTTCCTAGTTCCTAGCTTCTGATCATAGTTCCTAGCTTTCGTACCTAGTTCCTAGCTTCTGTTCCTAGTTCCTAGCTTCTGATCCTAGTTCCTAGCTTTCTATCCTAGTTCCTAGCTTCTGTTCCTAGTTCCTGATCCTAGATCCTAGCTTCTGTTCCTTGTTCCTGATCCTAGTTCCTAGCTTCTGTTCCTAGTTCCTAGCTTCTGATCATAGTTCCTAGCTTTCGTACCTAGTTCCTAGCTTCTGTTCCTAGTTCCTAGCTTCTGATCCTAGTTCCTAGCTTTCTATCCTAGTTCCTAGCTTCTGTTCCTAGTTCCTAGCTTCTGTTTCTAGTTCCTGATGAGCTGAAGCACACATGTCTCAGGAGTCATGTTCCCTCTGAAAATGTCAAACTAAATGTCTGAACTTTAAAGGTTCCTCTTGTAATCACACCTCTCTGTCCTGTTTTTTAGGTTCCTTGCTGGAGAACTCCAACATGATGAGTAACTTCCGCTCGCATCCCGGCCAGCCAATCGAAGAGCTGTCTTCAACTGAAGTAACTCTTCTAAACCAGCTGAACGAGCGGCGTGATAGCACCACCAGCACCCTTAGCTCCGCCTACACCTTCAGCCGACGATCCTCCGGAATATCGCCCTGCTACTCCAGCCGTCGCTCCAGTGAGACGTCCCAGTTCGGCGCTAACCGCCACAACAACATCAGTTCCGCTGACTCGTACGATCCTATCTCCACCGATCTGTCTCGGCGCTCCAGCGAGGCCAGTCACTGTGGGGGTGGGGGTGGCGTCCCCGGAGGTGGTGGGGGAGGCGTGCCGAGCCCTCTCAGTCTAACGCCTGCCCAGCATTATCGGCTAAAAGCGAAGTACGCTGCTGCCATCGGCGGAGCTCCGCCCACTCCTCTCCCTAACGTGGACCGCATGAGCCTGAGGACGAGGATGACTCTCTACGGCAACTCCCAGGAAGGCTCAGCGGCGCCCTTCCTTCAGCCGCCGCCTGGAACGCAGCCCAGGAGGTTCAGTGATGGATACGGCTCGTTGGGCATGATGCCCCATGAGGTACCGATCAACCTTCCACGTAGGGCCAGCGACCCAGTCCGCCGTGCCCAGCTGGAACCGCTTTCTCTCCTGAGGGTCCAACGTTACAGCAGCATGAACAACGTGAATCCCATGAACCCCCCCTCAGCTGCTGAGCACCATCAGACTATGGCTACGCAGGGCTACACTCGCTCCGACGGAAGTCTCCAACGCTACCCGTTTGCACCAAGACCCCCAAGCATTTCTGAGAACGTAGCCATGGAGAACATGGCGGTCGATGGGGTGATGGCCGGTGGGGAACCGAGTGCTGAAGATGAAATCGTGCTCCCAGATGACGTGGTTCAGTACCTGAGGTCACAGAATTCTGGTCCGACGAGTCACAACAATAACCCCCACAGTCTGAGTCTGGGCCACCAGCCCAGCATGGCCCCACCGCTGCACTTTCACGGGCAGAGGAGGATGGCCATGGTGGACTCCAGCCTGGCACAGTCTGGTCAAGATATGCAGACCTATCAGAGGGGCCCTGGTGGCTCCCAGCAGCCTTTCCCAGCACCGCCAGAGAACAAGAACAACATGCCGGTCCAATGGAACGAAGTGAGCTCAGGGACGATGGAGACGACCGCAAAGCTTCCCACACCACCGCAGCATCCGGTTAGAGGAAACCTGGCGGTTATCCAGCAGAGGCACGGCTCTGGGCCACTTCAGAGCCTGAGTGGCAACCAGCAGGTTGGCTCAATGAGTCAGAATCTATCTATGCAGGGCTATTTGAACAATGGCCACCAGCGGCCAGTGAATACCTCCCTTCAGCAGAGACAATGCAGCAGCGTCTACTTTACCGAGCAGATGAGCGATCAGCAGGACTTCAGCCAGGAGGGAAGTCTTTATTCAGGATCTGGAAACTTGCAGCCCGCCCTCAACGCCTCGGCAAACACTGAACTGCAAAATGGCAAGACCAGAACCGCCATGGACAGGTACTGCCCCCTAAACCAGGCGGATCCTCAGAACTACAGCTTTCCCTTCAGGCAGTCACAGCACGGCGTCCAAAATGGAACCAGAGGAATGTTCCAGCCCCGGCCGCCCAATGAGCCGAAGCCGAAGCCTGACATCATCCCGCCCAGCCGAAACCCCCGAGTCACAGATCCGAGTCCCTGCGATATGGCCGTCACGTCTGAGGCGAGTCCAAAGAGGCAAAGCAAGGGGGCGGAGCATAACGGCTCCGACACCCAGAACGCCGCCGTGTTTTACACAGGACAGATTCACATGTTCCAGCCGTCGTCCAATGGGGTGGATGACATCATATCGCCATGTGCCAGTGACTCCGCCAGCCACCCCGCTGCGTTGGCCTCTCCAGGAGTCAACCAGGTGTCCAGCAGTACCGTTGACTCGTCCAGTGGTCGAACCGGAGCCGCAGACCACGCCCAGATCGACTTTGACACCATGCTGGATGATGGCGATCACTCTAGCCTGATGTCTGGAACGCTGAGCCCCGGCCTCCTGCAAAGCCTCTCCCCTAGCTCCTCCCGTCTCACCACGCCTCGCAACTCCGTCACCCTGACGTCCGTCCCCGCGGGGATCGGGAACATGGCCATCGGAGACATGAACTCTATGCTCACTGCTTTGGCCGAAGAAAGCAAGTTCCTCAACATGATCAGCTGAGAGCCATCGAACGCCTCCTTCCCCCGTTACCATGTCGACAGCGAGGACGCCTTCAGGAAAACAAAGAAAGCACTGGTTGTTCTTTTAACCGTCAGCAGGAACACGACGATCTCCTGTTATTCCCCTCAGACTTCATCGTGTTTAACGGGAAAACTGGTTTCCTGATGTTTAAAGCCATATTCTAACAGCCCAGGGTATCTGCTGGTGTATCAGCACGGCGCCCCCATCAGATCACGCCGTGCCTTCTGGGGGCGCCTGAGGACACAGGTACTGGGGAAGGGATCCGTGGCGTAGATATACGGAGATAGATCCTGCTGCGGTTCGGCTCGGCCCGCGGGTCAGGATCAGAACTCAGTCAGTCCAGATGGGATGGATGATGGAAACGGGATGAACTGTGACTGGAGCTCATTTCCAAACATCAGGATTAAACCCAGAGTTTAAGCTCTGTTTAAAAATGGCGTCTTTACATTTAAATGCTTTTCTAACGCAAACAATTCTGGGATGTTTCAGGATCGATTCAGGATCGACATGAATCTGAAGTCTGCAGAGGTCCAACCATAGGGGCCCTAGTCTCCCATGGGTGCTCCCATTGTCTCCTCCCATTGTCTCCTCCTTGTGCCCCCTCCCCCTGTCTCCTCCCCCATGCCTCCTCCCCCTGTGTCTCCTCCCCGTGCCTCCCCCCCGTGCCTCCCCCCTGTCCCCCATGCGTCTCCAGAGGACTGCAGAGGCGGTTTTTGAGTCGTTCTGTAGATTTTGTCTGAATCTCTGAGGAATTTCTGCTCTTTTCTCAGTCGATCCGTTTTAAGTTTGTCTGTAAATAACTTTTGTACATTTTAAATAAACCATTTTTTTTTCTGTGTAATTCTTCGTGTCTGTTCTGGAGGCTGTGATCCTCAGAGGTCTGATGAACAGATATTTCCTCACATCTGGCTCTAAGGTCAAGCTCTTGATTTTCAGTGAAATCTTAAATGATTTTTCACATTATTTTAACTTTCTGAAACAGAACAAAGTTCTCCAGGCCTTTAAAGTTTTCCTCCCCTTTAAACGTCTCTCCTCTGCTTCTTAAAGGTCTGATATGTTTAGTCCAGGAAGCAGATTCTTCCACCTGAGCTGCAGATCTCTGCAGCTCCTCCAGCATTTATTTTATAACTTTGGTTAATTCTGAAATCCCTCCCACCTCCAAATGATTTACTTCCTGTTTGATGTCATTGTTTGGTCAGTAGGGATCTAATTCTATTAAATACGTTTGATAAAGATTGGAGACCTTTGTTCTGTAGCAGTTAAAGAACAAACTGTAGAAATGAGCTTCAGATCTGAGCAGGAAGGAAGATCAAGGAAAGAGGAAACAGGATCCAAACAAACAGCATATTCATCTGGAGACCTTTTAGAAGAGGAGCTCCTCATTCACTGAGAGGGAGGAACGGAGCCTGAGGGAGGAGAGAGGAGAACAAGGAGCAGAGTGAACGATCAAAGAACCCAGCTGGAGGACCATGAAGGTCTGATATGTCTGGAAACAGCAGAGGAACTTATTCCTGTTCCTCAGGAAGGATCCGTCCCAGACTTTAGGGACAGACGGCCTGAAGAGACACAGAGTTCTAGAAGTTCTGGTTCTTCAGGTTTCATTAGAGCGAGGTCCCAGCTGGAAGAAGCAGCAGGCTGGGGGCCTCTGAGTGGAGCCGCTGTTCCATCAGACCAGCATATCCTTTTAGTTTTGTACAAAAAATAAACTTTAAACTACCTCAATGGGCGTGCATCCCTTTATTTGTGTGCAAAAAAACTATTTACTTATTATTCAGCATGGTGATCTGACATTAAATTATTTTTTTTCGTGCATGACTAAAGGGATACACGCCCACGACAGAGTATCAGGGCCAGGCTAGAGATTTTTTTCCTCTATTTTGAGAATAAATTCGTAACATTATGAGAAACAAGTTGAACTACAACTCTTCCAAGAAGCCCTTTCTTCCCTAAAAAGAGGAATGTGGAGCATCATGTGAAGTTCTACTTTAGCTTCGGTTAGACGAATCAGGAAATCTTTTAGCAGCAGCATCAAACTGGGCAGGATGTCAAAGTGGACTCTGGTTGCTGATTGGTGGAGCTGGTCGGCCGTCATCTGCTGGGCGGAGCTACAAGCTTTCTTTTGTTTGATGACTTTATTTTTGTAATATCACAACTTTATTCTAGAAATAGAAGAAAAGTCTGGGATGTCTGGGAGTCTGTGAGTTATGGTCCGCCTGCTCAGAGCCTGGAGGCGGCTGGGATGAAGGGCGTCCCTGTGACCCTCCTGTGGGTGGAGGAGCCCAGGGTCAGAGTCAGGCTGAGGAATGCAGCCGTTTGATTGAGGTCAGGGGGTTACTTCTATTAAAGACCCATTTCAGAGTGAAACCAGGAAGTGAAGATGAACATTTCTAGATGCTGTTCCAGGCTTCTTGTTCCTCCATGATGAATGTTAATGACGGCCCACGGTGGGTGTATCTGCAGGGCGCCACGGGCTGCAGCAAAGGTCATGTTTCAGAAACATGGAGGAGGGACTCATCCAGGGCGTCTGGTGGAAGAAGTCCAACTTCAGCCCGACCCAAACTGACCTCAGAGCTTTAAATGCTCCATGATGTAAACACAAACACCTGATCAGATGTTATTAGGTTTTAATAGCCGCAAACTCTGATGGCTTTACAAAATTAGCCACACGTATCCATGGCAACAAGGAGGAGCGATGCAATAGTAAGAAGAGAGGAAGGTTTTCAAAATAAGACGTCTGCAGCCACCTGGAGCCGCTAAGGATATAGCTTTTAAGAAAAGAAACATAATTTACTAAGAAATATTTCACCTTTTAATTTATGATAAAGACAAACA
Organism: Cyprinodon tularosa; assembly: GCF_016077235.1. NCBI lineage: Eukaryota > Metazoa > Chordata > Actinopteri > Cyprinodontiformes > Cyprinodontidae > Cyprinodon > Cyprinodon tularosa. Next base: position 104,527 of record NW_024037920.1, read on the forward strand.
TAAAACCTCTAAAAACACTAATGACGTGAAATGAAACCATATTTGAAAGCACGTTTGTTTCTGTAAAACATTTAATTAATACCAGAAAATAAAGAAAAGTTTCAATCAAACAAAGCTAAGCTAATAGGTTTCTTTTCTGGATTTAAAGCAGCTTTACAGTTTTATTGGAGTTTATTCTGGTTTAAGGGAGCTTAACGAGTAAAAGTTGTTTCCTTCATGTTTGGTCCAGTAGACCTGAGAGGTCTGGCTGTCGATCCAAAGCCAACCAGTGTGTAATGTATTTTGAAGCCTTTCAGGGATTTCTAGACTAACAGAATGGTTTTAAAGTTTAATCTCTGACAGGAATGACTTCAGAACTGGGCTGATGTTCTCTACTTTCTTAGTTCTAGTGAGGACGCAGGCAGCAGCTGTCTTGACATCTTAAGAATTGGAATAACAGGTGAACTAAATCTACTAATTCCTGAAAACCAGTGAAACACAAAATGGAGAATCTATCCAAAAATACAAAAATAAAATATGCAAGAGAAACAGACTAGAAATCAACTAACAGGAAGGTAAATAAATGAAACAAATATGGAAAAACCCGAATGGCAAATATAGCAGAACCCAGTTAATGCTCTGCAATGCTTCTCTAAGGTTAAATAAAAAACTATATTTGGGTATTTTTTCCTGTGCCTAACTGTGCTTTACTTCCCAAATCTTTCATTGGTTGCTAATGTAAAGTTTCCTACTGACACTAAAGTCTCTGTCCTTCCAGTAGGATTTAAATCAGTCAGGCTGATCCAGATTTCTTGGCACTTTAAAATTTAAAATAAAAGGTAGTGATCAACAGTGTCTAATGCTGTACTGAGGTTTAATGAGGTCCGTCTCTGTACTGTGGAGAGGAAGGAAGACGATGAGGAAGATGATCATAGTTACTGATGAAGGGCAGGTTTGAAATGGGCCTGTAGTTCTGCAGGAGCAGTTTGTCCAAACGTTTTAACAACGCCTGACAAAAGGGACCATGTGCTTATTTATGAGCTAAATTATGTTTTGACAACAATTCTTTAAGGTGATCTGTGGGTAACATAAGTATATATATATATGTGATCACCACATTAAACTCTTTTCAGAACAAAGTCCTGCTGCACTGCTCACTCCATCAAAAACACACCTGCTGCCTTTGCACAGATAGCGTTTTTATTTAAAAGCATTACACGCTTTATTCTGCTTTTATTTTATTCTCCTCAATTTATTATAAATGATATATATATATATATATATATATATATATATATATATATATATATATATATATATATATATATATTAACTAATTCATGTAAAGCACTATGAATTATCTCTGTACTGTATTGTGCAATAAAAACAAACCTGCCTTGCCTTGCCTTATGCATTGGAATCAGCACCCAGATGGTCGGATGTTTTCTGTAGACCTGAAAAAAAAGTACATTCCTGGAAACCAGCTGTTTTAGCATCAGTCCAGCTGTTCCTACCATAGAAGTTACATTTTATGCTCAATTTAGAATCTATTTTATTGTGATTTTGAAATAACCCTAATAATAAGGTTCTAATTTTTCAAAGTTTTTATAGTAATGTGTGTCTAATGTAGTGTGCATGTGGCTAGGGACCAGAGATGGAACAAACAATAAACAGTCTCTGACAAATAAACGGAGAAGCTAAACTTGTCAGTGGATCATTGGTTCGTTTCCCCATCAGGTTTTAACTTTTAGTTCTTTAATTAAACGCATTCTAATCAAAGATGGGAGTTTATGTGATGCAGGTTTTATTCTGCCAGTCGTGTTCTTCCCATAATCACTTCTTAGCTGCTGACAGAGGGAAGGAAACATGGTGGCTGCTTGGCTTTTAGTGGGGCTGCAGTGTTAAAGTCCTCTCTGATAAGTTGGCTTTTAGCACTCCGACGTGTCAAAACGCTACATCTGAGGTGACGAAACATCATCACACATCTAATGTCTGACTGGATGGGAGGGAGCAGATGAGAGCATCATCTGGATAGATGACGATGCTAAATATTCCTGCAGACGTGTCCTGAAATAACCGCCTTGATTACTGCACGTGAAGCAGGTTTCTGTTTCCGTGTGTTTCAGAACCTGGCTTCATAGATTAACTGTCCCTCCCAGGGGCTCTGTCTCTAACTGTCCCTCCCAGGGACTCTGTCTCTAACTGTCCCTCCCAGAGACTCTGTCTCTAACTGTCCCTCCCAGGGACTCTGTCTCTCCAGAGACAGGTTTGTTGTTCTGGGAGGACAGACTTGGTTCGATATAATCCCTTGAGGTGGGATTTTTAATGATGATGGTTTCTTGGGTATTAAAGATTTTTTTATCTTATTCTTTTGTAGAAGTTTTATTTTCCTGTTTATCGTGGGCGAATAAACCTTTAGTTGGCTTGATGACGTGAAAAGTCCTTCACACTCTGGGTCAAATGAGTCCGAAACACAAAACAACAAAAATTCTCATTTAGGTGAAAAGAAAAAAACAATTAACCCCGTAATACAATTCATCTCAACAAGTCCTTTATTTTAAAGATATTTTTAACAATTTTACTTTTGTTATCCTGAGCTAGCTCTAGTTATGCTGCTATAGGGTTAGACTGCTGGAGGACATAGGGACCCCTTTTCGTCTCCCTGTTTTATTATATCTCTAGTCTCCCATTCTGCTGTATTTGTTAGTTTATCTTCTAACTTCATGCTCTCTCTTTTTTTTTTCTTCATAGTAGCTTCATCTGGTCTGGCGCCATCCTGGAGGGACGTATCACTCTGTCCACTTCCTGTTGGTGGAGATTTTACTGAGACTAATTGGTTCTTCTCTCTTTCATCTTCCAGACCTGAATTCTGACTTATATTTCATCTCTTTACCTCTTTTAGACGAAGCCACTAAAGAAACGACTCCAGCTAATAATCTTCTACTAGAAAGTGCTGCTGGATCAGTGCCTCTGTGTCTCTGCTCTGTTTGCTCAATTACCAGTCAGTTGTGAATGAAGGCTGTTCACACTGAGTGTGGTTCTGGTTTCATTAGGAGGAATTGCTGTAAAGTCAACTATTCCATCCAACCCTTGATCAAAAGGAACTGCCTTCTAAATAACTTTCTGTTCCTGGATAGAAGCTGCAGCCATTTGCTGTGGTTCTAAAGGTTAAGAAAAGACAGGCAGGGGCCCCATTCTCCAGATGTAGAAATGTTAATAGAATAGACATCCATTATCTGTTCTAGGTTGTGTCCCTCTCTTCTTGTCCCTTTTCTTCTTGTTTTCCTCTCTATGTTTTGTACTCAGCTGACTTTTCATGCTGTCTCTAAAGGAATGAAAGATTTTTTCCAAGCACTAAGCTCACTTAGCTGATTGCTCCTTCCTGTGTTTCCAAAAAGGCCAAAGTAAATAACCCAGTCCTTCTTTTCACTGTAGACAAGCCATGATCTGCTTATCTGTTCTCCATTTTTCATTTGGATGAAATAATAGCTGCATGAATCATGACAGCAGACAAGATAGAGGAGAGCAGGAGGCGGGGTTACCAATCTACTCGCTCTGGAGAGCAGAGTTCGCTGCTTTTAGATGTTGTCTCCAAAGTCTCCAGTAGCAGAAAAAAGTCTCTAGATTTGGCGCTAGGAGCTTTTTAGAAATCAAAGTGCTAGAGGGGTCTGAAAAGTGGCTAAATATAGCGACTAAAGCGCTAAGTTGGCAACACTGCTCTTTGCATGGTTTGTTTTCAAATGGTTTGCTGCTGTCTGTTTGGACCTTTCTGAACATGTGCAGCAAATGGACTGATCCAATATGGTGGACACTGAAGGGGGGGGCTGAGACACACTGAATATTATCAGCGTTCTGATGGCGTTTTAGCCAAAGGATTTTTATCAAAAACATAATTAATGTGCAGAAATAAGGAATAGTTGTGTTAACCATACATGGAAACAGAGTTTTATGGGGCCCCCAGGAACTTGGGGGCCCCATAAAACTGCCTAAATTTGGATAGAGTTTGTTAAACTCTCCTGGAGCTTTGTGGGAGGAGTCTCATCACAGATGGATCCACCTTCCTCCAGAGAGCATCATGGTTTTGGTTCTTTGAGTTTTCAGTTTTTCTTTGTTTTATAGTTTTATTGGTTTAATTCCTATTTTGTTGTGTTTTCCGGATGTATTTGAGTTCTTAGTTTTTTCTTTGTTGACCTCTTGTATTGGTCTCATTTTCCCTACCTCCTTCTAGATTCCTCTGTTCTCACCTGCTCCCAATCAGCTCATTAGTCCCGTCTTTGTTCTGTCTCACATATAAACTCTCCCTGTGCAGTTTCTCAGTTCTGCTTCCTCGTCTTTTCCTGGCTCTTCATGCACGTTTTTCTCTGATGTCTCCAAAGTTCTGTTTTTTGTACTTATCATGCTGGATTTTTTGATTCCTGCTTCAGTTAAGTACTCAATTAAAACTACAAGAACTCACCTTTGCCCCCTCCTCTCTGCGTTTGGGTCATCAAAACCTCAACCAAACCCTGACCGAGGGCACCAGAGAGGAACCAGAACTCTGGACCGGGGATAAGACCGTCTAGGACTGTATTTCTATGGTTCTAATAGTACATGTTTCAATATCCGGACCCTGACCAAACAGGTTGTCTTTAAACTGAGCTTCAGCCACATTCTTCAGAAACGTCTTCAGCAGGCCTGCTGCAAGCATGGAAAGTTCCCGGATCTGCCTCCAGGTATGACAGCAGCTCACTGACCCCGCCGATGAAGACGTCATCGGTTCTGGCAGCAGTTCAGAGTCCCGCCGAGTAAAAACTGCCCCCCGCTCGGACTAAAAACCTGCTTTGTGCCGAATCACAAAGGCCTCGCTGCTTTCTGCTGCCTGCATATCTGTGTGACAGCGGTTATAAGAGCCAGACCCTTGGCAAGCCCCAAACCCCCACTTCCACTGCTTGTTTCTGTCCATTAGCTGTCCAACGAGGGAGGGGGCGCTCAAAACAAACAACAACAAACAAAAGACCAAAGTGGGGCAAGGAGCACGAGGGGGGGCAATGGGAGGGCTTCTGTGTGAAATAATTGCGAGGACCAATTTCAAACAGATGTCCGTTTGGTCTTGGCCCTGGGCTCGTGTCCCCGTTAAATATAGTGATTTGATTGGAAAACAAGCGGCGTAAAATGGGCCGCCGGCCAGTCGCACCATTCGGGGGACTCGCTAACGACCCCCGAGGGTCGCGGGGTCGCTGGAGTAAAAGCAGATCAGAGAGGATGTGGGGCCTTGGGCCAGGACGGGCCCCATAAATCTGTCCTTTTCTCAGAGGAAGCCATCGTTTTTAGCCCAGCGTCACAATTAAAACACAATCACAATCGTCACTTTGTGTTCCCCAGAGTGTGAAGGTTATAATTCACAGCTGGCAGCCGGAGATAGAGGGGGGTATTTAGACTGGCTGAGAGCTGGCGCTCACTGGGGATTGTGGGAAACTTCTCGTGTGAGGTCAGAAAAATAAAATATGGAAAGACTGAGCAGAAAGGGTTATAAATATATTTAAGTCTTTATACTCCAGTTATCCTGCAGGAAACTCATCAGTTGATCCAGAAATGATCCAAACCAAAGCCTGGTTCTTCCTGCAGTCTGTGTTTCAGGACTTTCAGCAGCTTTGAGCTTCAGAGGACCAAGTTTTCCTCTGTTTCTGGCTGCTGAGTGGGAGCTGCACCATTTCTGTCTCTTTACCACAAACCAAGAACTTCCTCAGGCTAATGCGCCCTCTAGTGGCTGCAGCCATCCTCACTGTGAAGATCCACATTCAGAGTTTCTGTTCCTAAAAACCAGCCCAGCGTCTCAGAGATCTGATGTGTTTCTGCTCCCGGCTGAGTAAAGTCAGAATGGCCGCCCGCCGGTTGGAGAGCCGGATGTTTGGGTGTGGAAAGGCCCCCAGATCCCCGGTTCTGCCTCTCCCTGAGGGTCAAACACCGGAGGAAAAGTTTTGCTGTGATTTAAATAGATATGATTATTCTGGGTCAGAGTTCTGTTTATTCTAATGATTCTGTTTCACAGTCAAGGAAAGCCACAAATATTCAGGATTTTAATGCAGGAAGGGTCTGTTCTCCTGACAGGCGGGTCAACATCAGACAGATTCCTAGATGGTTCTGTTTTCCCAGCATGCTGATGGGCAGAGGAACTCCAAGAATCACCAGAGTTCATCCTGAAGGACGGCTGGGACTGGTGGCAGCTTCCAGGGCAGGCGGTCCGGTCTGGGCCCCGGGGAAAAGCCTGGGACTGCTGGGCCGTTCTGGGGGCCCCCGCTGTCTGCTGGGCCCTTCTATTGTTCTCACCATCATCCATCCAACATTTATTCTGCTCCAGAAACACGCAGAGCGACACTCAGACGGGTCCATCAGGGATCTGCTTCGGACTCCATCTTGTTTTTCCAACACATAGATGGATGCTTTCACAACCAGACCATTAAGAACGTTACCAGAAGGTTCCGTTTAATACATTAAAGATTATTGACAATTATTTAGGGAGTAAAATTGTATTGTGTTAAAAAAAAAAAACAAAGAATAGCAAAAATAAAACTACAGACAATCAAAGTAAAGATCAGAGAAGCTTCCAGAGCAGCAGGTATCCCTTAGATATCCACGTTTGGAAGGAAAACCTTTGGTGATTCCACAGCATTAATCAGGGAGGGATATATACATATACCTATAGCTGCAGCTTAGTGGCGGAAGGTTCACCACAACAACTTTATATGCCTCCTCTGGACCAGACTCTACTGTCCACCTGCACCTTTAGGACAAGGGACATTCATTTGAGGACAAGAATGGTCACATTTTGGACAAAATAGACAGGTGGTTTGAGAGGGACATGAAGGAAGGCATCTATGTTAAGAAAGAAAAACAACAACAATTCATGTCATCTCAGGTCACTTTATAGTTAAACCAGATTGATTCAAAGTTTTCTATCTAAGGAAAATCGACTCATTGACTCTTCAGCAATCCCTCACACTAAGCATGCTTGTAGCGACAGTGGAGAGGAAAAACTCCCTTTGAACAGGAAGAAACCTCCAGCAGAACCAGGCTCAGTGTGAGCGGCCATCTGCTGAGGCCCACTGGGGTTCAAGGAGACAGAAGCAGACATAGAAAAAGAAGCATAGATACAAACCTCTCTGCAACAAAATGAACAACAACAGAAAAATCTTTTCGTCTACATTTTAAAATTAAAATAAACACATTGACTCACCCCAACTCACTGGTCTTCTTCTTCTTACTGGTCTTCTTTTGTTTTTGGTATTTCATAAACCTCTGCATTATCATCATCATCATAATCTGACTAGAACATGCCTGAACATTCTAATGTAATATACTTCAGTAGAAATGTTGTCTATTTATACTTTACTGCAGTAATTATTCTTTAAATAACTTTTTAATTTCTACTCCTGATGTCTAAGGAAGTTATCATCCAGAATAGTAGAAAATGTTCCTTTAATAGATTAGAGCAGTAAAGCTTCTGGCCTTAAGTTTTTTCCTGCATTACTTTTATACTTTAAGTAGTTTTAAAAATTGTACTTTTATACTTTTACTGGAGTAAAAAGCTGAATTTGATCCTCTAACTTCTATAAAAGTGTTTTTAAATAGCAGGATTTGCACTGGACTCATAAACATGAATAGTTTTGACACCAGTTTATATTTATTTCAGTCCCAGATTGACTGCAGGAGACGCTCACTAACAACATCGATCAAAATGCTGAGTGTCAGAATAGAGCAAAGAAGAACAAAGCTGACCTAAAATAATTAAAAACCTAGATTAGTGATTGATAAATAATCCAAATTTATCATCACTGAGCCTGTGGCGCCATCTGGTGGGAAAGATCGGAACAGTCTAACAGCTAAACTCACTACGCTCCTGTGGAGGTCTGACTGGTGGCTTTCCCAGGAAATGGAAATAAACCAGCAGTTTTCAGGTCCCTGTCATGTGAAAAAAAAAAACTATTCAACTATAAAGTTAAATCAATGGAGATCAATGGACTTTATTCATTCGGCACTTTATTTTAATTTGCAAAGTAAAACGAGAACAAGACATCAACAGGCCTCACAGTAATCAGCCCTGCTCTGATCCGGCCAACGTTTCGCTCCCTTAATTACAACAATTGAAATTAGTCAGAGTTAAAACAGATTACAGACACTTTGGTTAAACAGTAACATGTTATTAATACACACTGAGAAAGAATCCGACTTGTTATGGAAAAAAAATATTTCTGGTCCCAAACACTTTTCACTCAGACATTTTGTGGCTTTGCAGGCGAAAACCTTTTTCTGTAATAGAAATAGTATAAATCAATATATGAAATAAGAAATGAATAGAAATCTAATATTTTGACCACATCCCACAGATAGCAGACCACCACCCATAAAACCAACATTCAGATTCAGCCATGAAATTCCAATAAAACCAACATGCCTCTTTCCATTTTAGGACCAGATGCATCAGTGCAAGCAGATCAAAATGGAATAGATCAAATTTCATAATTCAGTGCATCTTTATTTAAAATGTTATTAAACAGAAATCCACGTATATTGTTCTTTTCAAGAAATATAAAAGAAACGCATTTCATACAAAACTACAGGTAATGGCAACATGATAAAAGTTAAATGGTAAGACTTCATACAGAACATAAAGGATATTTCATTTCACTTTAAAACACTGGAAACATAGAAACGGATCTGCTCAATATATTAGAACAAAGCAGCACCTTACAACCGAACTTTGGAGTTAACAGGATAAGAAGGATATCATTTTTTAAAAAGTCTGTTCTTTATGCTGAAATATGATTTTTAGAGGCTCACTTAAAGCGCTATTGTTTAGCACTAAAACAGACGGAGTGTCCAAAACATCTGAAGCAATCCCAACAGAAATGAGTTTTCAGCAGTAGCTTCCCTAACACAAGATAAAGGCTGTCTTACAGTACAATGATCAAACAAACATACTGTTTTGCATTAATTTCTACTAGCGGCTGCACGGTGGAGCAGTGGGTAGCACTGATGCCATGCAGAAAGGTTCTGGGGTAGATTCCCGGTTCGGGGTATTTCTACATGGAGTTTGCTTGGTCTCCCTGTGCATTCGTGGGTTCTGTCCGGGTACTCTGGCTTCTGTCCACAGTCCAAGAACATGACTATTCTCTAAATTGTCCTTAGGTGTGTGTGCGTGGTTTTGTGTCATTGTCTCTGCGTTGCCTGGCGATAGGGTGTACCCTGCCTCTCGCCCATAGACTGTCGGAGATGGGCCCCACCGTGACCCTGACAAGGACTAAGCAGGAGAAAATGGATGGATGGATATTTTCTACTAGAATAAACCTTTAGGTGTGAGTTTATCAGTCTGAGTGCGACTCTAACGCTGATGTTCAATGTCCAGTGCCAGTGGGCCTTTCATTGAGAAACCAAGAAAGAAAGACACTTTTGACCCATCAGCATATGCACTGATCTGGCTTCGGTACATTGGAATCACTTCTAGCCTCAGATCAGGGATGCAGGTATCTGCCAGTATCCAATCACGGTTCACGGTACCTGTGACCCTACGGAGGAGCTCCCTCACCTTCTTCTCCTTCCAGATTTTACCATTTCTCCAACTGGAAGCAAACTGTTCCTGTTCATCTGTGATGCAACTTTGGATTGCTCGAATAGGCACAAGTCGCTCATAGCCGTGCTTTTCCCCCAACACAAAGTGAACTATGGGACTTTTGCCATTATAAACTTCTTTTAGGGCAATGTGATAAGCAGTCTTCATCTGTGAGATGAACCGTCCCAGATCTCTGTGCAACAGATCTGGTGAAGTTGGCCACATCAATACAACCGCAATGAAAAGCAGAGGCAAGTTCTCATTGGATGGAGTTGGTTCATGTAGGACTTGGCAAAGGAATTTCAGGAGGTCTTGGTATTTGTACAAAAGCCGTGAACCCAGTTTGATGCAACTCAGCACAACATTGGCATAGATCAGGTTAATTCTTTCCTTTGATGTTGGATTGTTCTGAGGTTCGCAAACAAAATAATATGTCTTGACAACTTTCTCCATCCTTTCAGCTGAGAATTCCTTTGACAGGAAATTTAGGATCCCAGAGTAGCTGTCAGCTTTTTCCCTCTCAAGGAACTGCCTTGCTAGGTCGACTTGCAACATCGAATTCATCAACTTATTTTTCAAAAGATGAGCAGATTCTGTCTTGCAAAAAGTGTTGGTGTACTCTCTGAAACATCTGTACAGCTCATTTTGGGCTACTTGCTCACGGGTGTCTTTCACACCAAACCTGGAGCCAAGATTCACGTAAAGTTTATCAAGGTAGTCAATGTTTAACTTCATCCTGTACTTCAGGTTTTCCAGTACATCCTCAAACTGTCTCAGAATGATGTAGAAGCTTTTGTTCTTATTGCATCGGGGGTCGTTTCTCTCTATGCTCCCCAGTTTAACTTCTCCAGAGAGAATCTTGCTCAGTATGTCATGGCGGACACTGTCTTGAGAAAATACTGGGGTCCTCTTTAGCAAGTCAATGAGGAGAAGTCCAACCTGGATTTCTCCAAGACATCCCGAAGTATTGAAAGGACAGTTGTCTGTTTTGATAGTTAGTCGTTGAAGGGACTCCTTCTTTGCAAGGTTTTGTGCTTCCTGGAATGCTTCCATTGCTGACTGGGACATTTTGAGAAAAGTATTCAATTCCTGTGGGCCGACATCCTTGCAGTTTGCGATTGCATGTTTCAGTTTATGCTTAATGACTTGTGCTAATGTGTCTGCAATATATGAGCTGTCTTTGGAAAGCTCTTTTGCTTTTTCTGCCCAAAACTTTGCCTCAGAGAAATCCTTCTTTTTTAGGTAGTAGTACCTGGCCAACAACTGAAAAATGATGGCATCTTTCTCAAATCTTTTTGAGGAATTTCTTAGAACCATCTCTTCTTGTCCAGATGTTTCCTTGGCAATTTCTTGAATGAGAGGGGAGAACTGGGATTCCTCTTCCAATGAATAGTTTCGTTTCACTAAAATGTAGTGAACATCTTCCAAGAGATTGCTTTTGCCTTGTGTGCACTCATAAAGCTGGTTTGTGGTCAGTAGAAGGTCCATAATTTCTGCTTTAGTCACATTGTGAGCTGCCAGTTCTTGCAAACATTGTCTTGCAATAGTTGAATGGATTATTTTAACTGCTTTGTAGACCACCATACCTTCTACATTACAAATGCCAATCAAGTTGGAAAACTTCCCGAATCCATCTTCAACTTTGATGCTTCCACAAACAGGTTTTGGTTGCAGATCAAGAAAGTCCTCACACAAGGACACGGAGAGAGAGGAACTCTTGCAGTAAACATTCAATAGAACCAAAACGGCCAAGAGTTGTGCATTTTTCTGGTTCATGTTAAAGCTTTTCAGGGTGTTTCGGACCACACCTTCAGTATATTCTGCTTTAAAGTTCTTTTTCATGATCATGAAACCATAAAATGTTTCAAAGTTCTTGTGTGTTTTTTCTATTTCTTTAAGTTTTTCTTCAAACATCTTCAGTTCTTTCTCAGAGAGACTGTTCCCAATGAAAACGGTGTCTGCAGTTTGCTCTGACACCTCAGTGGACTCTGATCTCATACAGTTCAGGAGGATTACCTTTCCGGACAGGGAGCACTCCTTCTCAATGATCTGCTGTAAGTCATAAACCTTCTCCATGTCATCAAAGTCATCTATCATCAGCAGAACGGGGATCCTCGGTGTTTGTTCATCATAGGAATACGTTAAAAGTTTCCTCACTTGATCAGCCACGTCTGCAAACTCAGATTTCTTCCTGAGGACGGCACAGCGAAATTTGTCCCGAAGAGCCCACAGCAAATGCATGGCTAATGTGGTTCCACCACATCCAGGTACATGGAGAAGATTGAGCAGCACACAGGCCTTTGTTAGGGAGCATGGTTCTGGAATAAAGGTTTTCATGATGTAGTCAAACTTGTCTCGCTTGATGAATGGTGTTGATCCAGGCTGCTCAGAGAAATAGAAATTCCACCATGAGACATTTCCACCTTTGTAGAAGTTCTCCTCTATGGTAACCATGTCTTCATTTCCTCCTTCGCACTGGTTCACACAGAGTACCTCTAAGGTATTCAGGCTTCGCTCAAACTTTTTCTCAAGAGGCACCTTGCTTTCACCTCCGCATGGTAGAAACCGGATTGCTCTGCGGTTTTTGGACCAGAGACTAAGTATGGTCCCATTGACTTCAGCAAAGCTGAGCTCATATATACATCTGCCTGAGATGTCAATGCCACACCGAGCCTCGATGAGATCCTTCCATGAAGTAAACGCATTTTCATTCTCACATATACAGAGGATTTGGTCTGTGCCTCGGAGCTCCTGCCAGAATGTGCTGAAGGTCTCGACAAGGGGGTCCATTCTCTCCCTCACTGTTGACAAAAGCAGGAAAATGACCAGGAACCTCTTGTTTGGAAGCACTTCTTTTCGGCACAAGAAAGAAATCACATTTCGAACCGAGGCCCCCTTTTCCATCAACCACTGGTCAACATCTGAGGGGCTCTCCAGCTCAAAGCCTCCATTGCAGAACACCCAGCTGGTGTTTCGGGTTAACTTTAACTTGTTAGCTATGTCTTCAACCCCCTCTGTGATTTTATATTTTGCTGGTAAATGTGGGCTCACTGTGCTCTGCTGGTCAAAGTAAGTCAGTAATCCATTTTTAGCTGACTCGGGATCAAAGTCTAAAACAGCTGTTGGGTCAAGCTCTATGAGAAAGCCCAGATGATCAAAATGGCTTGGGTGAGATTTGTTTGTCACAATGACATAACGTTCAAAGTGGGACTTATCCAATGACAATGTTCCGCCTGTTATCATGTGAGCTAACCTGGAGCCTTGAGTTGTGTTTTTGATCCTTTTAAAGTGCTTCTCCTCTGCGTTCTTGCGGTGCTTTGACAGTTCGTTTGCCATGTGGTGAACAAACCGCTCGTACTCCTTGGAAGACGTGTCTGATGCAAGAAGGTCCTTGCTGCTACCTCCGTCTCTGATGTAGAAAGACTTTGATTCCGTTTCTTTGCTCTTTTTCTTGCCTTTCTTTGTGTTGTAGGTGTGGAAGACGCTTTCCTCACAGATGGCAAACTGAGGCTCGATGTCCACTTCGATCACACACTTATCAGCAGATGTTGCATTTCTGTTCAGAACCTCGACAAATCTCGGTGGTTTAATGCACATCTCAGCTGTATGTTTGTGTTTATGTTCAAAGAAAGCATCAATGGCTGATTTTTGGCCGTTGGCGTACGCCTCTTTGTCACCAACAGCCACTCCCAAAACCTGCCCATGCACAAAGTCTGGCTTGTCTCCTATTCCAAAATGGATGGTACCATTGGTGCGGCTATTCATGCAGGCGGCTGCAAAGCGGATGACCTCAGAGGTGAACTTGGTCATTCTAGTTTCATCATCAGGGGCATTGATAAAAGCTTTATATTCATGGCAGGGCTCAATCAAGTCCGAGGCGCCTGATTCAGTGACATCTAGGATGCTGCCTTCCACATATCTGAATGTATCATGGTATCTGCAGAACGGATACGGTTTGCTGGGTTTTCCAGGCTTGCTGGAGGAACCTGTTGGCTTCTCGCTCTTTAAGTTGATCACCTCATCCCTTGCATGAATGATAAGTTTAGCTGGTCCAAAAGTGAGCCCCATTTTGGTCAGGTCCTGGGTATCTAGCAGCAAAAGACTGGCTCCATTGATGTCTTGTTGGAGCAGAATATCTGCAGCAGATTCCTCTATGTTCTCCAGCTGTAGCACCCATTCTTTCACTTGATGTTTAGTCCAGTCCTTCATCTCAGGACACAGATCCTCCTCCTGAAACGAAGATTAAAGAAAAGTGATTTTTGTTTTTAACTTTACTTCAAGTTAGAGTAAGTTAAGCTGTTTAAACAGGATTTCAGCTTCTAATTCATGTAAAACTTCATTGATAAACACTGGAAAGCAGGTTTTGAAAATGTAACTTTGTTTTTTGCTTTTTTTTATTGGATCCACATTTATTTGCATTGCTAATAATTTTTAGAAACGTTTCACTGTTGTTTTCTTCCCATTCATGCGGGTCAGAGGGACAACAGTCGGTTACTCTGAGCCAGGTTCTGGCTCTGCTGGAGGTTCCCTCCACGTCAATAGGAGTCCAGGTATCAATGTCTATTTAGCTTGGAGCCATTAAATCTGTTTCCATTTAAATTTCATGCACATTTTGAGTGTAAAAATTCTAATTAGATGTTTTTACATGGTTTTGTTTTGCTATAATCAAGAGGAAATAGAGGCAAACTAGTGCAGACCACAGATCGGTCATACAGGTTTTAATGGGTTTATTGCAATCAGCTTAGTTCTTCCTTCTTTATCATGTCAGCTGGTATAAGCAATGTTACATGGAAGAAATCTTCTTAAATTAGATTAAAAAGAGAGATCATATCTCTCCTATCCTGGCTTCTCTTCAATGGCTTCCTGTTAAATCCAGAATAGAATTTAAAATCCTCCTTCTCACATATAAAGCCTTAAATGGCCAAGCTCCATCTGATATCAGAGATCTGATTGTTCCTTATGTTCCTAACAGAGCACTTCGCTCTCAATCTGCAGGTTTACTAGTGGTTCCTAGAATTTCTAAAGTAGAATGGGAGGCAGATCTTTTAGTTCTCAGGCTCCTCTCCTGTGGAACCAACTACCAGTTTTAGTCCGTGAGGCAGACACCCTGTCTACTTTTAAGGCTAGGCTTAAAACTTTCCTTTTTGATAAAGCTTATAGTTAGGGTGGCTCAGGTTATCCTGAGCTATCTCTATAGTTCTGCTGCTATAGGCTTAGACTGCTGGAGGACATAGGGACCCCTTTTTCATCATTCTGCTTCATTCTATCTCTATTCTCCCACTCTGCAGAATCTGTTAGTTCAATCTCTAACGTTCTGCTCTCTCTGCTTTTTCTCATAGTAGCTTCATCTGGTCTGTTCCTGTTTGGCTGTGACTCCATCCTGGAGAGAAATATCAGCTGTGCTGCTGCCATCAACACCTTTGTTTCTAGATGTTGGAGCTTGGCCTGTTTTCCAGTGTAGTCCTGTTTCTCTGACTGTGACTAACTGGATGTGCTCTCTTCATCCTCTGACATGGGAGCTGGCTCGGAGCTCGTCTGCCTGGCTGTGTGTTTCCTGGACGGGGCCGCCTGTGGAGCTGGTTGACAGTTGCCTTTTGTATCTATGCTTCTTTTTCTATGTCTGCTTCTGTCTCCTTGAACCCCAGTCGGCCTCAGCAGATGCCCGCTCACACTGGCTCCGGTGCGGTTACCGAGCCGACGGAGACCGCAACTCCCGCACACCCCCTCTCACACCGCCCTTTTGACTACGGTGCGGTTCTGCTCTGCGGCTCCGGCAACAGGTCCGGAGATTTAACTTGCGACAACAGAAGTTCACTTGAGTTCACGTAACTTCACGCGATAACACGGCCCGAATAAGGATATTTGCGAGAGCTTGTTGCGGAGGGCTCCAGCATGCCGCAAGGATAGCTTTCTTGCTGAATTTTCTGCAGCGCCGGAGTGTCTCGGTAACCGCAGCCGGACAGCTCAGCAGCCGGTGAGAGAGGTTTACGTCTTTTTAATGACTTGGAATCACTGCGGCGCCGCACCCACCGCACCGCAACGGTAAGACCGGAGTCAGTGTGAGCCGGGGGTGAGCCTGGTTCTGCTGGAGGTTTTTTCCTGTTCAGAGGGAGTTTTTCCTCTCCACTGTCGCTACAAGCATGCTTAGTGTGAGGGATTGCTGAAGAGTCAATGAGTCGATGCAATCAGCTGGTTTTCCTTAGTTTTTCCTGCGCTTTTCATATTGGATAAAAGAGTGTCATTTTATTCACCCTGAGAGCCAGTTTAACAACGCATCATTTATTGAGCGCCTGCTTTATTTCTGGCCATTATAACAGTTACAGCTATGGTTTCTAAATGGTTTACTGTCTATTGACATTTAAATAAAACTTCCCATCCCCCCTTAGGAAAAATATACGGAAGCCAAGAGCTGCTTTACTCCATTTTTTTTCTTTCCTTTGCCTTCTCAAGATAATGACATCACTATCGCGTTATCACAGTTAAACAGTTAATTGTTTTCTCATGATAACGAGATAATGATTTCGTTATCATGAGAAAACAGTAATTGATTTCCTGAGATAACGAGCTGATTAACCTGTGTGAGTAATGAATGAGGCTAGCCTACAGCCCAGGATTCCCAGTCCATCCGTGCCTGTGGGGCCCATAGTTGTGTAGTCGCGGTACAGCATGTGCGCAAATAATCAGTTTTTTAGTTTCCTTTTTCTTTTCCCTCATTGTCAGGTGGTGGATGATTGGATTCCCTGGATTACAGGAGAAACTAATCTGGCTGATTTTTAATTAAAATCTTTAATCTGGACTCATTTTGGGGGTTAAAGCATCTGATCGCTGTTCCAGGCGTAAAATCAGGACTGTTCAGAAACATCTGGAGGCATAGGGCTGACTGCTGATGAAGAAGAAGTAGAAGCAAATCATCAAACCAACAATGTCGCTTTGTTACCTAAAAGTTACAGACAGGCGGCCATGACTGATAAATTCTCTCCCGCTGTTGTAGGATTGAAGGATGGAATCAGTTTTAACACCAATCACCTCGTTATGATGAGAAAAAGGCTTTGGTTATCTTAAGATGATGAAAAAATTAACTAATTTTCTCCAGAAAACCACAGTGAAAAAGTATCTGAGGGACGTGACCCCTCTGGGCTTCCGTAGAAATACAGCCTTATGATAAACAGCTATCTGCAGTATTTGCTGATTACTCTGAATGAAGCGGTTTGCTTCTCTGGAGAAACAGACTTCACTAAAAGGATGAAAGTTATTTAAAGGAAACTGTTAGTAAAGAAGCGTTTAGTTACACAAGCATTCACTCCCAGATCAGGTTTACCTTCATTGTTTTTCATCCAGTGATCGGTCACACACTTTAAGGTGATTCTGCAAAACAACAAAAATATAAAAAAACAAAGTCAGTTCTGGGAAGTAACATCTTCGACGTGCAGAAGTTCTGATATTTAGGTCTTTTTTCCATAATTCTCCAGTGATACGCTCAGCATATCACCTATGCAGGAATTAACTATTTATTATCCAGGGAATATTTTCAATAACATCTTTTTCCTTTTCCGGCCATCATGCCAAAACACCACACACATTCCAGTAGCAGTTGGCCGTCCACATACATTCACACAACGGTACACGAAAGGTATAAATACATCTTAAGATGGTGGCGCTATTTCAGGGGAAAATATCTTTTGAGATGTGAGCGCTGTATTTTATCATTTGTTCAGCTGTTGGAATTCAACTTGTCAATAAATGTTTTTTCCCTTCCAGAGGACAAATGAAGTGAATCGTCTGCAGTGCCTTGATTTTTGCTCTTAAGAGAATTCTACCATTTGAGCCCCAACAAATTGCTGCATTTTGGCCAAAAGGTCGTAGGAGATTTTGGAAAAACGGTTCCAGCAAGCTATATTTTTGATCATACAGAACCATGCCTCTCCCTTCAGACCGCCCCTCCAAACCACACCTTCAAAACAAAACACGAGTGCTCGTGACACCAGCTAACAACAAAAACATAATGCTACACCTAAAGCAGCAGAAGCAGCTAGTTTACATGCAAAGTCAATGGTTTGACGTACATCATGGCGCAGCAAAAGCTCCTGCAGCGTTTAGAGCAGCACGTTGCTGATAGGGGTGTAAATCACATCCATCATGGCGATTCGATTCAGTATTGATTTCCTGACCCAACGATTCGATTATTTTCGATACTTAAGAATACACCACGATTCGATTCGATTCGATTAATCGGGAAATTTTTTTTTATTATTATTTTTTTTTTTTTTTTTTTTACACCTTACAGGCTAAACAAAGTTTCAAGTTTGAAATAAATCAATGAAAGCTGTAAAATCATTATGCATTTTCTTTAGAAACAACAGCAAATAACAGAAGTAGAAAAGTTGCATCAAAAAATACTGCAAAAATACTGCACAATATCAGTGTAATGAGTTCAATGCAATACCTCGGCTCCAGAGAAACTGTCCAACATATTTTTTTAGAATGTAATAAATATATTCAGGAAAGAGAGATGTTGTATAGAGAGTTAGACAGGAATAAAAATAAACTAGATATAAGGGAATTGTTTCAAAGGTCATCTGGGAATGTAGTTTTTGGTAGTATTTTTAATTTTCTAAGAAGAACGGGTATTTTAGGGAGAATATAATAATTTGTCTGGTCCATACTCCATTCTGGAAGGTGGCGGTAATGCACCTATAAGTTGTTTGCCAACCGCCATTAAAAAAAAGAAGAAGAAGAAGGCTCCAGAGTGTTGACGTCACCGACCCCTTGAGAGACGCTCCGCTGCACCTCTCCCAGATTGTAGCTGATTGCAAACAGTGCCGCAGACAGGAGGCCGGCTTGTTTTGTTTTTATGACCGAAATTGCGGAAAACAACTTGTGAAGTTTGACCCGCTAGAAGAGCGAGGTGCGCGAGAACGCTGGGACCCTTTTTCCAGCTGAATCTCCGCTCTTTTTGCCCCATTGTCCCTCCGTCGTCGGACTAAACTCGCCCCCACTTCCTCATCGCCTCGGCCGTATCTAGACCCACAGCGTGTAGCGCAGACCACGCTTCAATACTGAGCATAATTTAAAAATGTCTGTGTGAAGCTTGCTGCAACACACTGCTGTAAGAGTATAACCAGGAAGCGCGGTAGGAGGGGAAAATAGGTTTAGCGCCACCGCAGCACGGGAGGGAGAATTACGCCCAGGAGCAAATGGATAAAAATAGACCGGAGGAAAAAAAAAACATTAATCGATTATCTTGCGGACGTGTCGATGCATCGGATCGTCGGCTTTTGGATCGATGCATCGATACAAAACGATTATTATTTACACCCCTAGTTGCTGATATGGCAGGGAGTCAGACGCAGCACTGCTTTGATCACTCCTCTGAAACAGTTTATTAACGCCTAAATTAACTTCAAATGTAGAAACCTGCCGGCAGAATATGTTGGCTTTTATTATCCTGCTGTCTGCAGTTTGTAGCACAGACCTGAAAAACGCTAACATCTACTTCCAGCCGCCACCAACAGGAGGGGAAAACCCTGGAGAGGCGAGCGGGCCTGAGGCAGCTGCTGCTGGGGATTCCCAGTGACAGCGCAGCGCCGGTATGTGGGGGTCTGAGCGGCTCCCACAGAGAAATAATCTTTGAAGGCAGGATGGTAATCTGGATGAACTGACTGCACAGACCATGTTTTCAGGAGGACTTTCTCACTTCAACATAGATTCTAACTACTTTCTACCCGCTGATCACAGCTAATATAGCCGCCATTGTTCCAGGCAGAGAAAGGATAGGGTAGCTCCGCCCACCGCGCATCAGACCCACTTTACCACCGTGCAGCTAGAGCAGCAAAGATGCTTCAGCCGGGTCAGAACTAAACTGCTACAAGCATCAAAAATGAAGCAGAATGCACGTTTCTGCTGCTCCTGCTGCTTTAGGTGTGAACGTAGCATAACGGTGGCTAGCTTCCAGCCATGGCGTCCTGCACGAGCATTGGGGGGGTCGATTTGTTCATGTGTCAGGGTACGCAAAGCTTTTGCTGTCTGGAAAAATTCTCCACACTAAATGTATTTAATTATTCCCTTTTTGTCACCAGATTGTGCTCATTAGGCTCACAAAGGCTCTGATTATTGAAATTGTCTGATTTTACATTAATTAATTCATTTGCCTAAACAATGTGGGACTCCGTAATTTTCTCTGGTCCCCTCCCTGATCTGACCAGTGATGACATGTTTAGCCGCATGTCGTCATTCAACCGCTGGTTGTCTACGTGGTGTCCTGAAAACAACGTGGGCTACATTAATAATTGGCAATCCTTTTGGGGAAAGCCTGGTCTGATTGGACCTCCCCAAGATGGCGCCTGTAATTCCTGCGCCACGACAGTCATTGAGGGGTCTACTCTTATATGCATTGTATACGCAGACGCCTCATTGGACGCTGCTACAGGGCGGCCATCTTGGATCAGACCTCAGTCAGACAGCTGCTGTCAGAATGAATAGGAGGCTCCTTAGATCTCATTTTAATCACATGAAAGACGAGTCAGAGATAAAATTAAAATGTTCTCTTACATGTCACAACAAGGTTTTAAATTAACTTTCAGTTAGATTAAACATATTTATTCAGCGTGTAAAGTAATGTAGCATCCATTGACGTACATTGTTTCTGAAAGCAGCCTGGTCTGACCTAAGATGGCCGCTCTGTCGGCACGCCTCTCCCCCTCTGTGCTTATGATTAATGTCTACGTTCACCCAGCAGCCTGAAGTCACCCAAATCCCTTTTTTTCCCCCATATGTGACCTGGATCTAAACGTTTCATTGCAGTCTGAACAACACAGATCCCATTTCTTCCAATCCGACCCAGGCCTCTTGGCTCTGTGGTCCTGAATACGATAAAAATCTGATCTTTTTAAATGCGACCTGTATCTGAACGGCCAGGTCACATTCATCCCACCTGAACGACATTAATACCCGACAAAGGTCACTATTCTGCGTCTTGCTATAAAGAAGCGGCAAGAAAAACAGCAACCATGGCGGATGATGATGCAGAGAGCAGTATTTATGTTTAAACATATTGAAAAGAATTAGTTTTTATGGTTGGAAAAGACCGCTAGATGCGCACTAGCAGTACCGTCCATGTTTACTTCCGTAAACTTAAAACATGCTGGCCTGTGACGTCGTGTGTCCTCTACTGCGCATGCGGGAGACTTGCGTCGTATGAGGGGCACGGTCAGACTACAGATCAGCTTTAAGGCTTGTTGAATCCAAATTAAATCCTTTTTAAATCAGTTTATTATTTTATCGACAGTTCCAATTATTAAAGCGATAAACTGATTGTAGGTCAGAAGCAGAGAAACAGTTTATTCTAAGAGATGACATCACTTCCTGCAGTTTTAAATAAAGCCTCCTTTTATGTTTCTTTTATGCCACTGGTCAGAAAATAAAAAATAAAGGAATCCGAGTATTTATTTAGTGAAGATTAATAAACGTATTTAGGCTTTAATGTTCGCAGATAGAAAGTTTAAAGGAACATTTCAGTTTTAGGAATCATGTTTCCTGGTTCCAGATTTGTTTATCTAACCATAAATCTGTTCCAGATCTGCTTCTGTTTGTCTGCTGCTTTATAGCTTTAGTGTGAATCACTGCATTAATCAATAAAAACTAAACAACAGATGGAATCAGTAAACTTACCGAAGGCAGAAAAAGTCCTGATCAGAGTGAAGAGGTGGAATCAGGAGGTCTGCAGACAGTCTGACTTGCAGCAGAAAAGAAACGAAACCTAAGCAGCAGGGGGGGAAGTAGCAGTGGCCCCTCCCACTGCTACTTCCCTGCTTCTTTCCTGTTTCAGCATCTATGGCAGAGAATCATGTGGAACATTCTTCATTCTCAGCCCTCTGCTCTGCTGCCCTCCTTCATTTAAACACAGAGACTGATCTGCAGAGGATCCGTTCAGCCCAGAACGTTCTGTTCAGGTTGGATCACCGTGAAGGATCAGCAGAGCTTCACATCTGGAAACATGACATCCTATAAACTACAAATCCCAGAATGCACCTGGACGCAGACGCAGACTGTGCTGTTCAGCTGGGGTTTTTTTTTTGGCATTCAGGTTTTTATTCTTGATAATTAAGCAGATTTTAAGTTTAAGGCTCATAAAAAGTTTATATTTGATAAAAAATGTTTTATTGATCAGAGAAGAGAAGTTGGAACCGCAGTGGAGCATTCTGGGTGGATTTAGCTTTGAATAAAGGATCAGCTGGTTTTCCTTAAATAGAAAACTTTGAATCAATCTGACTGGATGATCTGGTTGAACTGGTTCTATAAAACGACCTATGGAGCTATAGAGATAAATTGAATAGAATTGAATTCCTCCTGTTCTCCGTTAAAGTCACTATTATCCCTCCTGAGCTGAATTACTTTACACTATCTTCTAAATGTATTTAAATCTTTGATAAACTATTAGCTTACCTTTAAATAAAAGGCTTTTCAGACAGAGATCTATCACATCATGTTAAATGAAAAATAAACTAGAATATTGCACAGAAAAAAATTACCAATAAAGTTAAAATGCTGTTTGTTTGAATAAATAATTATTTCGGCTCCACCTGTTTAATTGCACTGCAGTGCTACAACTCACCACCAGCAGGTGGTGCTGCTGTGCTTTTATTCTGGTGGGGAATTAAAACCACATCAGATTAAATTAATCCCATCATCCATCCACTCATCCATTCATTCATCCACTTAATGAAAATAAAGACAAACAACCAGAGTTGAACATTAAAATACATTATTTAATTTTTTACAGTTTTCTGACATAAAAAACAAACTTGTTTATTTGTTTAGTGGGAAACTTATGAACATTTCTGTTGTAATTACAGTTATTTTAAAACCCGTCGGCTTCAGGACCCGTCATTAAAGGCATGACTTTATTTCTTTAGTCTGTTTTTCAATAAATGAGGAAAATCAAATAGAATCAAATTTCTGAAAAAGAAAAACAACAAAGGAGGATCTGACTAAATGTTTGATTTGGGTTTAAAAAGTCCAGAACAGAGAATCAGAGCAAGAAGATTTCCTTCTTTAACTGTTTCGCTCTGCTGCTCCTGGTTCTGGTCACCAGCAGAACCAAACTGCCTCTAAATGGTTTTCTTTTCATCAGAATGATGACAAACTTCCAAAAACAGGAGCAGGAGAAGCTCTGGTTCCCTTAAAGAGGGGAAGCAGTTTCACTGTAAACCTACATTTCACAGATAATTACACATATTTACAGTCTGTACAGCTCCACTGATGGAGGCTCCTGCTGCTTATTTCAACACAACATGGTAACCATCAGAGTTCTCATCTGTTTAAAGGAGAACAGTGTCAGCTCACTTCAAAGCATCAGCAATACTCAGAAAGGTCTGATGGTGGCGCTGTTCAGCATATTTACCTCTTACGGTGCTGATGATAAAACTCGCTTCTTCTCCTAAGTTCTGCACCATCTGAAAAAGAACAGGTCATTTCCTCTTTAATACCAACATCCAGACTGCAGAGTTCAGATCAGACCGGTTCTGGTCACATGTTACGATTCTATGTTTGGGTCAGAACACGCCGCTAGCAGAGCTCCTATGTTTGGGTCAGAACACGCCGCTAGCAGAGCTCCTATGTATGGGTCAGAACACGCCGCTAGCAGAGCTCCTATGTTTGGGTCAGAACAAGCCGCTAGCAGAGCTCCTATGTTTGGGTCAGAACAAGCCGCTAGCGGAGCTCCTATGTTTGGGTCAGAACACGCCGCTAGCAGAGCTCCTATGTTTGGGTCAGAACACGCCGCTAGCAGAGCTCCTATGTTTGGGTCAGAACACGCCGCTAGCGGAGCTCCTATGTTTGGGTCAGAACAAGCCGCTAGCAGAGCTCCTATGTTTGGGTC
Source organism: Cyprinodon tularosa (assembly GCF_016077235.1). Classification (NCBI taxonomy): domain Eukaryota; kingdom Metazoa; phylum Chordata; class Actinopteri; order Cyprinodontiformes; family Cyprinodontidae; genus Cyprinodon; species Cyprinodon tularosa. The sequence continues at coordinate 127,968 of NW_024037920.1, forward strand.
AGAACACGCCGCTAGCAGAGCTCCTATGTTTGGGTCAGAACACGCCGCTAGCAGAGCTCCTATGTTTGGGTCAGAACACGCCGCTAGCAGAGCTCCTATGTTTGGGTCAGAACACGCCGCTAGCAGAGCTCCTATGTTTGGGTCAGAACACGCCGCTAGCGGAGCTCCTATGTTTGGGTCAGAACACGCCGCTAGCGGAGCTCCTATGTTTGGGTCAGAACAAGCCGCTAGCGGAGCTCCTATGTTTGGGTCAGAACAAGCCGCTAGCAGAGCTCCTATGTTTGGGTCAGAACACGCCGCTAGCAGAGCTCCTATGTTTGGGTCAGAACACGCCGCTAGCAGAGCTCCTATGTTTGGGTCAGAACACGCCGCTAGCGGAGCTCCTATGTTTGGGTCAGAACACGCCGCTAGCGGAGCTCCTATGTTTGGGTCAGAACACGCCGCTAGCGGAGCTCCTATGTTTGGGTCAGAACACGCCGCTAGCGGAGCTCCTATGTTTGGGTCAGAACACGCTGCTAGCAGAGCTCCTATGTTTGGGTCAGAACACGCCGCTAGCAGAGCTCCTATGTTTGGGTCAGAACACGCCGCTAGCAGAGCTTCTATGTTTGGGTCAGAACACGCCGCTAGCAGAGCCTCCAACAAGACGGCGTTCCTATGAGCGAACTTGAAAAACTAGCGCTGCAGCTAACCGTGTTGGAATATTTCTGTGGTTAGTCGTCTGTGTTTGGACCCGCTTTCTTTGGTTCCCAGAACCAGAACATGTGGAACTGGACCTCAATGTGCTGCATGTGTGTGTTGGTCTCTAGATGGTCACAGGGAATTAGAACTTTTTTTTTCTTCCCAGGTTCTAAATCTGACAGCTGAACCGGGTCTTAGTTGTTTTTTTTTCCAGTCGTGACATTTGGACCTCCTCAGTGCCGATCGAACACTGAAGCAGGTTACTGGGATCAGAGAGATCCAGATGTTCTTCTTCATGAACCGCCCCATTCAGCTAGAAACCACAGCTTCAGCTGCTGAACATGAAGGCAGAACCATCAGCTGTGGTCCACCAGTTCGGACCCAGAACCTCTCTAAGCTGCCCTGGTTCTGGCTCCCAAACTAGAAATGTGCTGAAGTTGATCCAACCTGGAGGATCAACGTCCATCAGGCCTAAAATCAGCTTTATCTGCTCGTTTGGACCCGTCCAGAACTGAGGCAATGAAGTGATGCAATCACTAAGGAGAACTTTGTTTCAGTACCAGAGGCCCGGTTCTGTAAAATCTGGGTTTCTCTACTTGGACCAACGGCTGCTGGAGACGTAGCAGATAAGAGAAGGTTCTAGATTAGCAGAAACAGAACATGAATGATTGGAGCCGCTGCTCTCTGATGCTGCAGACTGAATGGAGCAAACTGAGCGTTAATCAGCTGCTGCGGGTCGGTTCTGTAAAGCAGAACTCACTCTGAATAAACCCGGTTCAGAGTTCTGAGTAAATTCCTGCAGGTGCAGCTTTGATAGATACCTCATCAGACACTAAGATGTGGATGCCTGTGGTTTTCTGTCGGTAGATCTGTGTGATTTTTTGTGGAGTGATGTTGTAGAGCCCAGCAATCTTCTCAGACAGGTCCACTAAGGTCCGCTCCTCCAGGTACAAAGCATGGTAGACTGCAGAAAGGCAGAGGGCAGTTATGGTGAAGCTTCATGTGGCATCAGAACCTTCAGATTTAACTACCTCAGATTGATCTATTTAGACGCATTCATCTGGGAAACTATTCGGTTTTAAGTCCAGATGGAAGAACAGTAATGGCTGAGATCATGATCATTTTCTCTGGGTTCACCAGCTACATCTAATAAACCCCAGCAATAGCCCCAGATGAACCCCAGAAATAGCCCCTGATGAACCCCAGTAATATCCCCCTGATTAACCTAAACAATATCCCCAGATGAACCCTGATGAATCCCAGCAATAGCCCCTGATGAACCCTAGCAATAGCCCCAGTTGAACCCTGATGAACCCCAGCAATAGCCCCAGATGAACCCTGATGAACCCCAGCAATAGCCCCAGATGAACCCAGCAATAGCCCCAGATGAACCCTGATGAACCCCAGCAATAGCCCCTGATGAACCCTAGCAATAGCCCCAGATGAACCCTGATGAACCCCAGCAATAGTGCCAGATGAACCCCAGCAATAGCCCCAGATGAACCGCAGCAATATTCCCCTGATGAACCTAAACAATAGCCCCTGATGAGCCCTGATGAACCTAAACAATAGCCCCAGATGAACCCTGATATACCCCAGCAATAGCCCTCAATGAGCCCTGATGAACCCCAGCAATAGCCCTCAATGAGCCCTGATGAACCCCAGCAATAGCCCCAGATGAGCCCTGATGAACCCCAGCAATAGCCCCAGATGAGCCCTGATGAACCCCAGCAATAGCCCCAGATGAACCCTGATGAACCCCAGCAATAGCCCCAGATGAACCCTGATATACTCCAGCAATAGCCCCTGATGAACCCCAGCAATAGCCCCTGATGAGTCCTGATGAACCCCAGCAAAAGCCCCAGATGAACCCTGATATACTCGAGCAATAGACCCTGATGAACCCCAGCAATAGCCCCAGATGAATCCTGATGAACCCCAGCAATAGCCCCAGATGAACCCTGATGAACCCCAGCAAGAGCCCCAGATGAACCCTGATATACTCCAGCAATAGCCCCTGATGAACCCCAGCAATGGCCCCAGATGAACCCTGATGAACCCCAGCAATAGCCCCTGATGAACCCCAGCAATAGCCCCTGATGAACCCCAGCAATGGCCCCAGATGAACCCTGATGAACCCCAGCATTAGCCCCAGATGAACCCTGATGAACCCCAGCAATAGCCCCAGATGAACCCTGATATACTCCAGCAATAGCCCCTGATGAACCCCAGCAATGGCCCCAGATGAACCCTGATGAACCCCAGCAATAGCCCCTGATGAACCCCAGCAATAGCCCCTGATGAACCCCAGCAATAGCCCCTGATGAACCCCAGCAATGGCCCCAGATGAACCCTGATGAACCCCAGCAATAGCCCCAGATGAACCCTGATGAACCCCAGCAATAGCCCCAGATGAACCCTGATATACTCGAGCAATAGACCCTGATGAACCCCAGCAATAGCCCCAGATGAATCCTGATGAACCCCAGCAATAGCCCCAGATGAACCCTGATGAACCCCAGCAATAGCCCCAGATGAGCCCTGATGAACCCCAGCAATAGCCCCAGATGAACCCTGATGAACCCCAGCAAGAGCCCCAGATGAACCCTGATGAACCCCAGCAAGAGCCCCAGATGAACCCTGATATACTCCAGCAATAGCCCCTGATGAACCCCAGCAATGGCCCCAGATGAACCCTGATGAACCCCAGCAATAGCCCCTGATGAACCCCAGCAATAGCCCCTGATGAACCCCAGCAATAGCCCCTGATGAACCCCAGCAATGGCCCCAGATGAACCCTGATGAACCCCAGCAATAGCCCCAGATGAACCCTGATGAACCCCAGCAATAGCCCCAGATGAACCCAGCAATAGCCCCAGATGAACCCTGATGAACCCCAGCAATAGCCCCTGATGAACCCTAACAATAGCCCCAGATGAACCCTGATGAACCCCAGCAATAGTGCCAGATGAACCCCAGCAATAGCCCCAGATGAACCGCAGCAATATTCCCCTGATGAACCTAAACAATAGCCCCTGATGAGCCCTGATGAACCTAAACAATAGCCCCAGATGAACCCTGATATACCCCAGCAATAGCCCTCAATGAGCCCTGATGAACCCCAGCAATAGCCCCAGATGAGCCCTGATGAACCCCAGCAATAGCCCCAGATGAACCCTGATATACTCCAGCAATAGCCCCTGATGAACCCCAGCAATAGCCCCTGATGAGTCCTGATGAACCCCAGCAAATGCCCCAGATGAACCCTGATATACTCGAGCAATAGACCCTGATGAACCCCAGCAATAGCCCCAGATGAATCCTGATGAACCCCAGCAATAGCCCCAGATGAACCCTGATGAACCCCAGCAAGAGCCCCAGATGAACCCTGATATACTCCAGCAATAGCCCCTGATGAACCCCAGCAATGGCCCCAGATGAACCCTGATGAACCCCAGCAATAGCCCCTGATGAACCCCAGCAATAGCCCCTGATGAACCCCAGTAATATCCCCCTGATTAACCTAAACAATATCCCCAGATGAACCCTGATGAACCCCAGCAATAGCCCCTGATGAACCCTAGCAATAGCCCCAGATGAACCCTGATGAACCCCAGCAATAGCCCCAGATGAACCCTGATGAACCCCAGCAATAGCCCCAGATGAACCCACAATAGCCCCAGATGAACCCTGATGAACCCCAGCAATAGCCCCTGATGAACCCTAGCAATAGCCCCAGATGAACCCTGATGAACCCCAGCAATATTCCCCTGATGAACCTAAACAATAGCCCCTGATGAGCCCTGATGAACCTAAACAATAGCCCCAATGGAACCCTGATATACCCCCAGCAATAGCCCTAAAGAGCCCTGATGAACCCCCGCAATAGCCCTCAATGAGCCCTGATAACCCCAAATAGCCCCGATGAGCCCTGAAACCCCAGCAAAAAGCCCCGATGAACCCCCGATGAACCCCAGCAAAAGCCCCAGATGAACCCCTGAAATTTTCTCCAGCAAAAACCCCCGAAACCCCAGCAATACCCCTGATGAGCCCTTGAACCCACAAAAAAACCCCGATGAACCCTGAATACTCCAGCAAAAGCCCAGATGAACCTAGAACCCCAGCAAAAACCCCAAAGAACCCCGATATACTCCAGGTAAGCTCTGATGAACCCCAGCAAAAGGCCCCAGATGAACCCTGATGAACCCCACAATAGCCCCTGAGAACCCCAGCAATAGCCCCCGAAGAACCCCCCGCAATAGCCCCTGATAACCCCAGCAATGGCCCCCAAATTAAACCCTGATGACCCCAGCAATACCCTGATAACCCCAGCAATAGCCCCCCGTGAACCCCAGCAATGGCCCCCGATAACCCTGATGAACCCCAGTAATAGCCCCCGATGACCCCAGCAATAAACCCCAGAACCCCAGCATTTAGCCCCAGATGAACCCTGAAACCCCACCAATACCCCCAAAGAACCCTGATGAAACCCCCGCAGTAGCCCCAATGAACCCTGATGAACCCCCCAAATAGCCCAGATGACCCTGATAACCCCAGCAAAAGCCCCAGATGAACCCTGATGAACCCCAGCAAAGCCCCAGAAAAAACCCGATATACCCAGCAATAGCCCCTGATAACCCCCGCAAAGCCCCGATGAACCCCAGCAGTAGCCCCCGATGAAAACCCCCATGAACCCCCACCAATTTCCCAGATGAACCCTGATGAACCCCAGCAATAGCCCCAAAGAACCCGTTGAAACCCAAAAGACCCCCGATGAACCCCAGCATACCCCCGATAACCCCAGCAATACCCCTGATGAACCCCAGCATGCCCCTGATGAACCGCAGCAAAGCCCGATGAACCCCGCAATAGCCCCTGAGAACCCCAGCGTAGCCCCAATTTAACCGATGAACCCCACCAAAAGCCCCAGATGAAAACCCGATGAACCCCCGCAATAGCCCCAGATGAACCCTGATGAAAACCCCAGCAAATCCCCCAAAGAACCCTGATGAACCCCAGCAAAAACCCCCGATGAGCCCGATGAACCCCAGCAATACCCCAGATGAACCCTATGAACCCCCCGCAATGCCCCCGAGAACCCCACAATAGCCCCAGATGAAACCCTGAATTATCCAGGGATACCCCCGATGAACCCCAAATGGCCCCCGATGAACCCCCCGATAACCCCGCAATAGCCCTGAAGAAAACCCCGCAATACCCCCGATGAACCCCCGCAATAGCCCCTTTGAACCCCCCAAGGCCCCAGAAGAACCCCCGATGAAACCCCGAATAGCCCCTGAAACCCCCCAATAGCCCTGATGAACCCCGAGAACCCCACCCTACCCCAAGAACCCTGATGAACCCCAGCAGTAGCCCCAGTTAAC